>NW_005054334.1:1148254-1228384 GCF_000277835.1 Geospiza fortis | reverse complement strand
TCCCTACAACATATCTAGTTCACTTAGTGGTAATGAAATACTTTGTTTACAAGCATTTTGAATAACCAGTCTATTGTGGCAGAACTGAAATAGAGTAGAAAGAAAATGGCACGGGAATGAGGAAGTGATCACAATCAAGACATGAGCCCCATTAGCACTGGGCAAGCTGCTGCAGTTTCCTCTGAGACCCTGCGAGTTGTCAGTCCCTGAGGCACCTCTTATCTGCATGAGCCCTAATGCATATTGGCAGGTCCTACATATTAAATACACCCAGCTCCTTGATTTTATTCAGATCAGCACTCTTCAAAGCAGCACGCCTCTCAGCTGAAGGAAATCCCTGCTCTATTAGTGGTGTGTCTGGTGCCACTTTCACTCTTATCACCATGAAATCAGGACTTGCAGAGTTGCTGCAGAAAACTTGAAGCGCGTCTCACAGCACACAACATGAACTGCATCAGATCCAAGATTGGGAAGGAAAAAGACAGGACCTTCCCAGCCCTGCTTACTTCCTTTTTACGATTTCATCCACTTAATATGCAGAGCATTTATCTTTACAAGTTCTCTGGTTGTACTGCTGTCTCCCGCTTTCCTTTACTATCACCATGAGGAGCCACTTTGGCATGTGTGTAACTATCAGCCTTAATGGAAGCATTAGCGTTGCTAGTGCTGGGGGTAGGAATGACCACAGTACTCCTGGGAAATAAGAAATGGAGCCAGGATGCAAACTCAACTGACTTTGAGATGGAGATGACTCTGTGGCATTCAAGGATTAGACACACTGCCTGCTCCAGTTGTGCTGGGTCTGGTTTTGCTGATAAGCAATTATTGATGTTGAACAGACAGGCCACAAAAGGCCTCCATAAGCTCATTGACAAGAGGATATTACCACTGAGACAACACTGCAGCCATTAGGTGCCAACAGGATTTCCAAAGTGAGACTAAAATGATGAAATAATATATTGTTTCCAAGAAGTAGCATGTCGTAATTTGTTCTTGGGGGATATTAAAGCCAGAGACTATTATCATAATATTCAGATTTATTTTTGCTAGAAATTTTTTCACTATTGTTCATGGCTTTAGTCATCTTCCTTTGCAATCTACTTGAAAGTCTGATGATCTTACAGAGGCATTTTTTCACTTTGGATTGTTTTTCCCCATCTTCTTTTCCTCACTTGCCATTATGAAATAATAGGAAAAAGAGGAAGCAGACTCATTTGCTGTGCAAATGAGGGTGTAGCTCTTGGGAAGTGGTCCCATTTGCACTTGGTTTGATATGCACACCCCCACTATCTTCAGGAGATAAGGCAGCTCCCCCCACCATGAAACTGCTATATAGAAACTCTGGCAGCTTTGCAAAAGGAAAATACAGATAAGATTTGTGAAACCCAGGCTTCCAGTTAAATAGCCACCCAAGCAGGCAGAGAGGATTTTTTTTAAGATCTACAGGAATGCAGCAATAAGACAATGGAATCACTGCACCTTTCTATGTTTCAGTGGCTTAGTGAAGCATGTTGAACATTGTGAAGTGATTAGCTTCTGGCAGAGAGACATCCTGCCATCTCTGACAGTCTCTCTGAGCAGAGAAATCGAATGCACAAGAGACTGGCTTCTTGTGAAAATCCACAGAAGGATGGGTGGAACTAGATGATTCTTAGGATCCCTCCTAGCCCAGGCCGTTCTCTGATTCTGGTGAGCTGCTGTCTAACACGTAGCCGGAGACTCAGGCTCCAGATAGGATTATTGTCTTGAGAGCTCTTTCTGCTGCCCTGCCCTGGCATCCCCTCCAGCTGCAGCCTTCTGACTTCTTGCAACTGCCTCCAAAGACACCATATGGCTCTGCTGGTGTCAGTGGAGTTTGTGCTGTAGTTTTGCATGCTCTGGAAAATTTAAACCAGTGTCTACATTAGAGGGAAAGTTCTCTGCAAACTGAAAACCAGCGTGGAAACTCTGCTTTCCTCTGTTCTTTGGGCTGGCATATAGTCTTTCCAATTCTTATGCTTTTTGTACGTGCTTCAGGTTTACAAAATGTGGAATATTTTTGATGGGGTATCATTTTCTTTTTCTTACCCATATTGTTGTAATTTCCTGATTTATGGTATTTCAGCTGTTGCTGAAAAATACCAAGAAATGTTTAAACATGTGAACCTCTTGAACCCAGGACTGTGGCAAAAAAATAAAAATCTAACAAAAATTCTAATTAATTTCAGAACAATTTGTTTTATTATGCTTTCAGTTCTTCCCAAGAAATGTCAAGTTATGCCAAGCTTGGGATGCTGAAACACTGAAACCATTCAGGGTGAAACATTGAAAGCTTGACAGTAATAAATAACCTCTTGCTTTCTTCTTTTTGAAATATACTAGAAATGTGGAAAATACAGTTTTAAAAAATATACTGTATGTGGAAGGCATCCAGCTGGATTTTGAGTTTCCTAACACGGCTGTCCCTCCACAGAGGTCGACTCCCACGTTATGTCAGTATGCCTGAAGGCAGAAAGGGATCCATGGGAATGTATTAGGACTTGAATGTATGCTGAAGGCAATCTGCAAAATGGATGTGAGAGGGTGAAAGTCAATGGTTGTTGCCAGGTGAGGAGCTTCCCCTCACCTTCCCTCCCACCATGGGGCAGAAGGAAGGGTGCAGTCTCTAACAGTGAGGTGGGGGATAATCCCTCCGCAGTGTTTTTCCATCCTGCTGCCCCCAGCATTGCTCTGTCAAGAGCAGTAATCAGATGCAGGTTGGTGTGGTTGTGTCAGTTCATTACCTGACAGCATGAGATAACAAGCTCAGGGGAAATCTAAGCATGGGTAACAGCTATCAGCCAGCTGAGCTGGATTCCCTCCAGACACTGCTGCACATCAGAAAATAACCCAACAAGAGATTTAAGTGAACATTCTGTTCTTGTTTTCTAACACATGTCAACAGGTTTTCTGAGATAACTTGCATCTCCATGGAGTATATCCTTGAGAGAAAGCAGGTAGGTGCTTGGCTGCTGTCAGTGTGCTGAGTGAGTAGATTGCATATCCTCCCTTGCTCTTCCAAAAATATCAGCCAGGAAGTTTAACTGTGTGTTAGTAAGGGGCTGACAGTGCCAACCTCGTGGCTGTTGTTTTCAAGGTCAGCTCCACTTGACCTTCTTCTTGCCTCATTTGGTTGCTCACATTGTTCCCTTTTGGTTCCCTGAAGGTGCTCACATTGTTGGGATTTCTGTGTGTTCCTGCATTGTCTGCTGGTTAAGCCTATTCCTGCTTGCTTCCTCCCTTTCTGCTAGTGCCTTCTCACCCTCCTCCTCCTGCTCCTCTCCCTGTCTCTCTTGCCTGCTGTCTTTCCTCAGGACTCACTCATTCTCCTGTGCCTCAGTTATTATTTCCCCACCCTGGAGCATAGAGCAGATCCCCAGCCTGCAGCTCCATGGCCCAGATGCTGTTTTCCCAGCTAGCTTTCAGGAGCAGCTGTTTCACTCAGCAGCAGATGACTCCTGCTTGGTGAGAAGCAGCTGCTTGTCTTGCAACTTGAGGAACTCCACAGGACCTGTTGCTTGGTCTGGAAGCAGCCCATGGGCTGTATTTGCAGTTGTGCAGGGAGCTCCCTTCCTGCAGGCAAGTTTGTGCCTGGCACAGCATTAAGTAGGTGATGTGGCTCCGTGTGAGCCATACTGAGACTGGTGTACACAGGGAACGTATGACTTGATGGTGCAGAGCCAGCAGCTCTCCTGCCTGTGGCTCTGGAGTGACAAAAAACTCTCAGCAGATCTGTCTTGCTTCTGATGGAGGTGTGGGCTCTTGCATTTGTTAAAATTGCAGCCCTGCTCACTTGCTAGAGTAAGATCTGTGCGTTCACTGTGTGGATGTTGTGCTGCATAAGAGCTACAGAGCCAGATTTGGCCTGACAGGCTGAGCCCTCAGGAAGTCCACAGAGAGTTTCAAGTTGTAGGAAAATGAGGTCCTAACCTACTCAGCCTATGCCTGTATGAAAACACCTACTTCTGAAAGTTAAATAACAGTGAGTGATGCAAAAGCAGACTATGAGGTTTTCAAGCAATCAAAGCAGTGTAAACTGCTGTCAGAAAAGCTCCTGGCAGTTTGCGCTGCTCCCATTGCAGAGAAGATCTCTGTGGTGGCGCTAATGGCAATTGACAAATCAATACAGTGAAGCCCAAAAAAAAAAAAACCCAAAAAAAACCAACAAAACAACCCAAAACAACAACAACAACAAACTTTTTCAATTACATTAGCCAGATCATTAGAAAAATGTATGTAATGAGAGGAAGACCATCACTCTGAGATGCCCAAAGTTGAGGAACCTCAGAGTGGAGCCAGGCGTTGCTCTCTGCTGCAGTGTCATCCATTGATTTTAACCTCTGTGTGCTTTGCCAGAGGGAGATATCCCTGTGACATCAGAGCTTAGGTTTCCTCTCCTTCCTCCCCAAGCCAACGGCATGCAGCCCAGTCTTAGCAGATAGTGGAGGCTGTGCCAACCAGCACAGGGAAAGGCCAGACTAAGTGCAATGTCCCAAACTCTCTAGACAAGAGACTTTTGCCAGCTCCCAGCATTTCCTGGGCAACAACTGCCACTACAAAACCCCTGGTGGAAAAAAATGACAGGTGACTGCAAACATTCCTGTTTAAAAGGGGCCAGAAGGAGACTGGTCATGGCCTTGCACTAAGTATGATAAATTGTTTAGTGCAAGCACTGAACACAATTTGGGAAGTCCTGTTGCAGAGGAAAACTGTGCCTTCCATGGACCTCATGGAATACTCTGGCCCTACACAGTCTTGGGACACTCTAGGTCATGTGCCTCGATGCTGTTCTTCCCTCACTGCAGGGCCCAGCAGAGACATTTGCCCATTTATTTACTTGCAGATGCTTTGCAAGTTATCCATGTTCATTTGGAGAGTGCAAATCTCTCAGGGGAGGAAGCAGCTATGCAAACACCTGGCAGAGAGGAAGAAGCACCTTGACAAAAATGGAAGTCTTTATGGACCCTGTCCCAAGGATACTGGCTTGTGACAAGAGCCTTGTCCAGCCTGTATGGCTGGGGGCAGGTTCCCTCCCGTGGCTGAGAGCTGCCACAGCAGGGACCAGCAGCTCTGTGATGTGCAAGTCGTGCAAAGAGCAGGAATCTTGTGCTGCAAATGCTTCTCCCAGGACCAGTATCAAATTTATGCCCCGTGTCTTGCCAGTTAACACCAAGGCCCTAGAAGAGAACATGCCTAATAGCTGTACACAGCAATGGGGACTCATTTGGAGTCCTTCTGACAGTGGGCAGATCTCTGGGATACTCCTCTTTAACCAAGACTGCACCTACTCCTGAATGGATTGTCACTCAGGGGAGGGGATTTTTCTTATTTGTGTTATGCAAGGAGAAAACACAGGTTCCTGAGCAGAGGACCGCACAACACACTTTTACCCAGTCTGTGGCATATAAATCCCCCAAAGCCTTTGTAGGCTGTTCTACCCCCATCATCCTGGACAGGTAACAGTGGATGGCTCAGTGCTGGCACTCACCATTCCTGCAGCAGGACAAGTATTGTGTGGGTGTATATATGGGGTGAGTAGCTAGCTCACAATTCATGGGTACTCTCCACTACCTGCTTTTTGGAGCAATTGCTGCAGGCAGTGCTACTGAAGTGCTCGCTGGTGTGTGTCTGCTGATGTTGAGCAGTCACCGGGTGCACCGGGACCAGGCGGGAAGTCAGCACAATACCCCGAGATACATTATCGACTGTGAATGTGGCAGGAAGTCATTAAAGATTTCCTGAGCCATTCCCTGGGAAAAGACTACCTCCAGGCTCCAGCACAGTCAGAGGACTTGCACTGCCAGGGCTTAGAAATCAAAAGAAAAATTATTCTAATCAGTCAGGGTCAGAAGATCCAGTAGGGAGCCCTCTGCTCTGGATGGATCCTGTGCCCACAGATTCAGGGTGATGATGGACAGCGAGATTTGGGGATGTGCCAAGGGGCTTTTTGTAGCTTGCTTACTTCCAGGTAGGCTCATCTGAGCCTCTCTAAGGGTTTGGGGGCTCTGACCAATTTGGACAAGGACAGGTCTGACTCTTTTGTCTGCGAAGCTTTGTAAATCCCTGTAGGTGAAAATAAATGAGAGCTTATTTTTAGAAAGCTGTTTGGTTGCTCCAAGAGCTCTCACCCACAGCTCCAGGAGAGACATTCACAATTCATTCTCTTGGACAACTGGGGAAAGACAATTTTCTGCCATCAGGAGGCAATCAGAATTTGGGACAGGAGGGTGAGCAGTAAGGGACCCCAAACCAGGCGAAGGCAAGGAGTTCCAGTATTTGCAGGGGGTCATTCAAAGAGACTTGAAGGGAGCTAGGCATAATTTAAACAATGATACCATGGATGCATGAGACTCATCTCACTTGATGTATGGGGTAACACTCATTTTTGTTGCTGCAAATATGTATGTCTTGAAAAATGTATGTGTTTTACCAGTAATAATTTTTTGTTGTTTTTCCCCTAAATCTCACCAACCAGAACTGAAAGGCTGTCTTAGCAGATAAAAATTTCTCAGGAAATTACTGTGGAAGTCTGTCTTCTGGGGTGTGCCTAGAGGTGAAATTTTTTTTAATTGGGAAATTATTTAATTGCTGAAATATTTAGTATTCTGAGTAAAAACAAATTCATCATACCATGGTCAAGGGAGAAGAGTCAAGTACTTATATTTCACCATGTTAGTTTTCTCATTTGAAGAGATGAGCAGAATAAATTCCCATTAAAACAAAACAAACAAACCAACCAAACAAAAAACACCAATGAGAGAGGAAAAAAATGTATGAAGATTAGACAGCCAAGTTTCTAGTTTGCAAAATTCCTACAAGTGAATGTCTAAAATCAGATGGCCTGCTAGTATCTACCAAACAACCACCAGCAAGGACCTGGCTCAGAGTCTGAGTGCAGAGAGGAGGAGAGGCAGAAAAATGTAATTTCTGTCACTGAACTTGATCAAAATGTGTATAGGAATTATTCTGCTATTTTTTATTTACATCCTATTTGAATTTTGGACATTTGTTCTTTACATTCAAAACCTTGCTCACAAGCCCACCAAAGATGATACAACTTTTTATCCATTTGGATTATTTGCTTGTTATTCTGTAATTTTCAACACACAAGATACTAGAAACAAGGTCCCTCTCATTTTAAAATTAACATTTATTATCAGAGTAATTTTTTCTTTGTCCACAGTGATAGAATTGTTAGCACCTAAGCTAGTGCAGGCTGGTCTCTACAGACCAGAAAACGTTTGGGGATGACAATAGTGACACATATTTTGTCCTAATTGTTTGACTGTAGCAGTGTGGAATACTACATAGCAACCAGCAGTCCTTTCTTCTGTTGATTAAGGTACCTGTCTAAGACACCAAAAGGAGGTTACTTAACTCAGTCTCACAGCATGTATCTCACATATATGTCTTTGATTCCACAGGAGAGAAGGAAAATATAGCTGAAAAATTAAGTATAGATCTCCAGCACAATTTCAAGGGGTAAAGCCTGCCTGCCTGGACTTTAAAGAAGTACCCACACGGCCACAGAGGCATCCTCCAGGACCGGTAACAGCACTGTTCAGTTTCCCCACAGCACTGCAACGATGAATTTCCTCCGGCGGCGTCTCTCAGACAGCAGCTTCGTGGCAAACCTGCCCAATGGCTACATGATGGACTTGCAGCGCCCCGACAGCTCCACGAGCTCCCCGGTGTCTCCTGCCACGGAGAGACAGCACCTGCAGCCACCCCAGCCCTCGCACTCCTCCTCCACTGGCAGCAGCATCTTCAGCTCCATCTCCAGCGCCATGAAGCAAACCACGCAGGCGGCTGCGGGACTGATGGACCACTCGGCCAGCCCCATGCCCCCCGCGGCACAGAAACCCAAGATCCTCCTGGTGATCGATGACGCGCACACGGACTGGTGAGTCACCCTGATCCCCCACTAATTCAGCTCCAGGGAGCTGGAGGGAATCATGGATTCTCATGGATCCCTGAGAATTCTCAGGGAATCACAGATAATCTGCAGGGGGTGCACAGATGCTTTCACATCTGGGTAACCAGCTCTGGCCCCCAGCTGGTGTCTGTCAGACAACTTGTGTGAATGGCAGAATGGGATTTTTCGTAACTTTCTCAGTAAAAAATGTTCATTTGGTATTCATTGATCAAATTCTTCATGACCTTAATATATGAACACACATAGGGCATTCTTGGCTCAGCAGGTTTAGCTAAGATGTCTAGATAGCTAGCAATGATCCTATGAGGTCACAGGTGATGGTGTGTTAATGATGTCATTCAGGACCTTAATCCACTGTGCTGACTCTAAAAAGTGACTTAATCTCTTCAGCTCTCCATCTCTCTTGAGCTTTTCTCTGTATGCAAATTTATACATGAATTATGAAAAATAACCAAACTTTGTACTACCTGTCAAGGGCCTTTCACGTGCTAAGCATAGCAACATGCATTGGCAAAAGGATCTCAGGCTCAGCTAAGCCTCAGATTTGTCTAGTTCATGCAGGTCTCTTTACAAACAAAAGTTTGGAAGTTTGTTTCCTATGATGTTGGGTAGCACAGTAAACTTTCCAAAGTGTTCCCATTTGAAGTCTTCTGAAATGTTATAGAAATTAATTACTGCCTTTTGTATGCTCCTTTTCAAATTCAGCTGGTTTAGAAAGCTTTAGGCAACTTGTCTGAGAGTCTTATCTGGGGGAAATACCCAGAGAATGTATTGTTTCATCTGCCAG
Organism: Geospiza fortis; assembly: GCF_000277835.1. NCBI lineage: Eukaryota > Metazoa > Chordata > Aves > Passeriformes > Thraupidae > Geospiza > Geospiza fortis. The sequence goes on along the minus strand of NW_005054334.1, from coordinate 1,219,643 downwards.
CTTGTCGCAAAATAAAAGAAGGAAAGAGTAGCCCAGGTAAGAGGGCAGTATTGAAGACTTCAAAATGAAGGAAGTTGGGTTATTGGGTCTTGATCAAGAGAGATTATTTTATTTTTCTGTTCATCTCACACCACTCTTCAGTACAGTTATCACGTTTGTTCTTCTCTTTTTAACTAGAAGAATAGGGACAAGGTGAGACTTGCCTTTTCACGTGTATCTTCACTAATCAAAAGCTTAGCTCTTACCTAAAAAGAGACCATGACTGAGTACAACTAGGCTAGGCATCTTCAGCCAGCTTGAAGTAAGAGAGGGAAAACAGTGGGATTTTTCTCAAAGGAAGAACAACTTCTTCAGTGAGTGAGAAAGTCCCTGATAAGGTTGTCACCATGAATGTTTCCCTGGCCTAGTGTCTTTCATCACAGCAGCAACCCCTCAACGCCAGATGCATCAGTCAGCAACATCAGTCTGGCTCAACCAGACCTGATCTCTCTTTCCTGGGTGCACCACGAGTCTCCTGCAGGCTGATGCTCACTAACCTCTGTCTCTGCGAAGTGTTTTTGCAGTTCCTTGGAGATGCTGCCAGGTGGCAGTCCCTTAACACAGCATCCACCGTCTGGGAATGGGCGTGCCTTTGATGCTCCAGCATCTGGGGCTAAGCCAGCACTGTGTAGTCCAAACATCGTAATCAGAGAGGAAAGCCCTAGCTCAAAGGCCAATCTAGTTTTTCCTTGAGATTAATGGTGCTGGGGTAGTCAGGGAGGACAAAAGACAAGGAGGGGTTGGACCCTACTGCAGAGTTTTCATGTTTTAAAATACACACACTTCATTTGAATCCCTGCCTTTATATCTCCCAGCTGCTGTTCTGTCATGCAGACTTTGCAGTCTGTGAGCTGAGCTTGCTGAGGGAGCAGCAGCTGGGGTATATAAAAAGGAAGTATACCTTCCTTTAAGCAAGGCTACCCATGCTGTCCTCACTCCTTCACTCCTCTAAGCACTCCTCACATCCTGCTGTCTTGGCTATCCCTCTGCTGTCTATAACTTAGACATTTCTAGGAATGATGGGATATCCCTTTCACTTATCCCAGCTCTCTTACTCAACCCACAAGTCTGCAGGTATCAAATGCTTCTTGCAAAGGCTCCCTGCCTTTGCTTTCTCTAAGGCTGTGAGGACACTGAACAAAATTAGTGTATGAATTCATGATCATACCCTGATGTATGTATGACATGAAAAACAAGGAAAGAACATTACTAACCCTTGCCTGCCATGGCTCTTTGTAGCATGGACAGAAATACATGCCTAGAATCTTCCCCAGTTTAAAGGCTGGTCCTTTCTGAGAGAGCATAGCAATGCAACCATTCCAGTGGGCCACGAGTGCTTCCTCCTGGTCAATTTGGTATCTTCAGGAAATTCAGTGAGCCCCTGAGAGCAGCACTGAAGAGCAGTGACTCCATGGCTCCGTGGATGTTTATTTTTGGTAAGGTGCTTCTGAGCAACGCCAGTCACCTTCTTGGTCTCAGCCAGGGTGTTATGTGAGTTCAGGCTGAGCAGTCTCAGGAAGCTGTGTTTGCCTTGTGAGAGCCCAGCTGACAAAGCTGATTATCCAGGGATTCTGACTATCCCCTCTGCATCATGTACAGAAACAGTTCCAGACTTTGGAAGGTGAACAACAGCACATTGTTACTTCTGTGCTGGTGATTCTGGGTTTGGAAAGAGCATCATGTTTGTAATGCATTTCACCTCTGCCTTCTCTGCTCTTTCTACTTGTGAAACGTTTGTATTTGGTTTTCAAGAAACTCTTTCCTTCTCCTTTTGAAATAGCTAACTAAAAAATCCCCAAGAAATAACTACTGATGTGCTGCCCTTACTACAATGGTGAGGGGCTTCCACAGCGCCTCCTCCTCCAGAGCAAGTTACACAGGGTTTACAAACAAGGACCAGCTTGTTCACGGACAGGAAGGGTGAGAGACAGTGGAATCTGCCATTTGATTTCTCTTCTCTAAATGAAAACACTTTCTCAGAATTGGAGACTGTAGCAATATTGCCAAGCCAGACATTAATTTATCATCACTGTTTGTATTACAGCAAAGAGCTGCAGTTTTGGGTTAGGATGAGGTGTTGCTCAATTGCTTGACGAAATGCTTTAACAACCCAAATAGGCAAGTGCATGTTAAATGCACTTTAAAGAGACAAATGACAATCCTTTCTATTTTTGAGGAGCTACTATGTCTCTGATGGCACAGTGTAGCACTCAATTTCTCTCAGAGGTCTGAACGAAAGAAAGAGCATCCATGGAAATCATGGCCTGTCTTCCACCATAAAATCCTTGCTGTTCTGACATGCAATATGCTCTGGTTTATTCCCGGGATGAAGTACTATAAAAACAATGTGAGTCCCACAAAATATGATCAGCTGCTTTCTGCATTAGTAGCAGTAAAAGAAAGGTACATTTTATTAAGAACAAGGGAACTCACCCAGCTTTCTGTTAAAGTGGCAACGTTTTGACAAATTTTCTATTCTCCTGAAAGGCGCAGCTCTAAACATTGCAAGGAAGCATGCAGTGAATTGCCATGTGTGGGATGGGCACGAGAGGAAAATCCTACCTATAGAGCTCCCTTGTGCTCCTGGCTTTGCCAGGCAGCCCTCAGGGGCACACACAGCAGTGAGGGTGCCTGTGCATCAGCACACCAGGGAAAAGCTCACCTTCTCTGCTCTCATTATTGGCACATTTCTCAGCTGGGGAGCCTCCACCTGGAGAATGAGGCTCCTTCTGGTGGGCTGGGAGTATCTGTGCCTTGGGAGACTTCCAAAGACGCATCCACAGCTCACCTACAGCAGCTGCCAGAGAAAATGGAGCTCAGACATGAATACACGTGTGTGTGTGTGTTAAACACACAGCAAAAGGGAGCAGACCACGAGGAAGAGAGACAGCAGAACTCCAGGTGGTGGCACATGGGCCAGCTCCAGCAGCCTGACCTCAGCCAGCAGGGAAGCATCCCACCTCTGGCAACCTCCTCACCCACCATGCTATTAGACAAAATTGTGCTCTAGCTGGATTGAATTTCTCAGCAGATCAAACAGGGTTTTGCACTGTGAATTATTAACCCCTATCCTCTGTGAAAGTGCTCAGCTTTCCAGCCTAATGCTTCGTGTTTAAACAGCTTATGGGGGAAGTGATCAAGCACAGCTAAGGCTCCTATTAGCCACACATGCTAAAAGCATTGCTTTCTGGACCAGACAGCATAACAAAGTTGTTCTTCTTGCATTTGCTGGATATCTAAGTTACATTTGTGAAGCAGCTCATGTGGCTTTTCAAAGCCATTGGTGTGTTTTGTCCACATTTCAGGCTGTTTCCAGAGCTCACAGTGCTGTGTTTGCTGCCTTGTCCAAAATACAAGTGCCCTGCGTGCAGCAGTTGAGTATTGTGAGTATTATATACACAAGTATTGTGAAATGCTTCACCAAAAAATGAGTCACAGAGGATATAAAAATTGCACTGTTTTATCTCCTCTTTAATTTGCAGCCAAATCTGCCTGAACATACTGTCTCCAAAAATTTTAAGATCAAGGAAGAGAGAAACTGTGATTAGCACTGAATTAAATCCTCTTAAAACATTTGAAATGGTTCTTTGTATAACAATAATGTCATGATTCAGGTCTAATTATGGACTGATTGGACAGGATTATTGTTTTATACTGGTCAAAGGAAATAATCAACTTTTTTTGAAAAGAAAATAATTTTTCCTTCTGAAACATAAAAATATTGAGCCCTAAATATGTCATTTTCTAAAAATCTGATTGTGAATAATAACAGTCTAATACTGAATTTTGGTAACATCGGAGTTCCTAAATACTGGGACTTTTTTCAAGGAATTCCTTTTAAAAATATTCAGTAAGTGTCATGAGTCATTTCATGCTTTCAGTAGGCTGAAGGTGATATACTAAGACTCCTATTAAGAGGAGAATTCCTGTACCTAACTAATTTAAACATAATGAGAAGTTTTGGAGTTTAAGCTTGAACTAAGGAATTTGCTGGTAAAATTTCAAACTTTTGTCTATATTTCCTGGTAAGAAAGTCCCAAATCATCTAACATGATGGTCACTGACAATAGATTATTATGAATAAGTTTTTTTTACACGGTGGTGCGCTTTTAATGTTTCACAAGTTCTGTGCAACAATGTAGCAATGATTTGAAAAAACTTACACGTAAAATTCACGTTTTCACAAGTTTGGTTTAAAAGCCCTTATATTTTCATCATTTAGCTTTGTCTACCCAGGACCAAATATTTTTTTCCTATGCTTCCTGCCAAATTCCACTTTTTGAGAAGTGGAAAGCAGAAAGTGGAGGCAGAAAGTTTGTGTTAAATGAGTGTGTGTGTTTGTGCACATACGCACGCCTAGGAGCAGCATGGAGAGTTTCTGTATTCCCTAGCATACAGAAAGGGTGAAAAGCAGACAAGGCTGTCAAAATTTTTCAAGAAATTGCATTTATCACATCACTTTTCAATCTGTTTTAGGTATAGCACCGTCATGTCTGTCTGTATTTTTGTCCTGCATATGTAAAGTATCTTGGGATCTAGTCCCCCTAAATGAAAGGTGATACAGAAATGTAAAGGATTAGTATCATTACAAAAATAGACGCAAGGAATATGGAAAACATTCCCCACCAGGCTATAACTATGTTAATGCAAGTCAAATCAGGGTCCTTAATTACTTTTCCAGAGTTCCTATAAATGCATAGAATTTAACCTCAGAATGTCCTGCCTAGTCCTGTACATATAAAAAAAACATCCAACAAACCCAACCCTCAGATACATTTCTCAAGATTTGTGAGCCAGATTTTTCTGCCTGAAAGTCCACAGCCCTGCCCCAGGATTGGTCCAAGTTAGGCCAGTTCTACTGCTCCTCAAATTCAAGGAGAACTGAAGTTGGCTGGAAAAAAAATTGCAAAATCCTCAACAAAAATTGATACCCCTTGCAAACAGCTCCAGGCCATAGTATTTAGATTTAGCAACTTGGAAATGTTTCAACAATGCACTACTTTGATAATACACAAAAATCAAATTGCTGCCTCATGTTGTACTTAATGCAGTACCCCACCTCCACCCCCCAGCCTCCCAGCCCCAGCTCTTTGTGGGCAGCTGGAATGTGACCACAGCACAGCCTGGGTGGGGGACCAGACCTACAGCAAAGTGTCCTTCCTATTCTGACAGCTCAGAGAAGCACAAAAAGCTGTGCCCAAAAGCAATAGTGCTGCACTAACTAGTGCTGCTTCTCTTGGTGGGGGATGGCTTTGATTACCCCTGTTTGATGAGCAGGAGGTGGCACAGGAAGATGCTGGGAGGCCACTATTGTGTGGGACTCCACAATTCCTTGAATAGGACAAGTGGCCTGAATGGTTGTGTCTGCAATGGTTAAAGTGCTGGTGGCTTGTCAAGCCAGGTCTCCCCGGAAAACAGGCCTTCAGAAAGGGAGGACTCACAAAGGAAGATTTTAAAAACACTTCTCCCTTGCTGCCCCAACGCTTCCCTTGCCATCTGCATTCAAGCCAAGAAAATCCTCCCAGCCCTGTAGGGTGGGTCCTCAGATCTCATCAAGGACCTCACGAAGAGGACTTCCTTTATCCAAAAAAACCCTAATCTGTCCTGCCATCGGAGCCCAGCACAACCCCCTTCGGGTGAGGCGTTCCTTCCCTTGATGTGATCCCATAACTAATAATGTTTCGGGGGTGGTTTTACAGTAACCAGAGTGGGCTGGGTCTGTGGTTCTTCCCAGAAGGCAACAAAAGAAGTCTGTTCCCACAGCCCATCCGAGGACACTGAGGACACACCTGCAGCACTGCGGAGCTGGCTCTCTTCGGTGGCCTCAGCAAGTCAGGTGGTGAGAGCACCAAGAGCAAGGTGATCTTGTCCGTGGGAGGGGCACGGCTGGTCACAGCACTGCTGTGCCCAGGGATGGAGCTGAAACTTCTATGGAGCTCCTGGCAAAGTAGCAGTGTATTTAGGGTTACCTTTTGACCCACCACAAACCTGAGATTTACTCACTGGTCCTTCCCTGTTGGTATGTACAATGTGAATACCTTTTCTTTCTTTCTGCCCTTGCCTCTGGTCCATCTAACTTTTTATTCAAACCTTGTTTTCTGAGGTGTCAAAGCACACATCCATCACTCTTATTCACCATTCTGACACCCTCACCTCTTGCCCCAAGGTGCTCTTGGAGAATAAGTATTAATTACCAACCAGTCCACCTCACAGCTGAGCACTGCATAAAGGTCTCTGTGCCAAAGTAGATGCGGACAAAAGCTCCAGCAATTTGCAGACCTCAGCATTTATGGAGTGATTTTTCCCATCCCTGTGCCTTGGGAAATCAGGAGTTGACCATCTCAAAATTTCTTACTATGTACAGCTGGGAATTTCTGAAGTGGGGAAAAGTAGTGGAGCGAATAAGAACTGGCTCCTGAAAGGAAAACCTTCCTTATTTTCAACCTAGAAAAAAAAAAAAAAAAGGGCACTCCTCCCCCTTCCCCTCCCTGCTGCCCTTATAGCGTGTAGGGGCTGGGGGGGTCGGGGCATTCCAGCAGCTGCTGGCCAGTATCCTGGAAACTGCCTCCTTTTTCCCAGTCTCAGCCCCTTTTATGAAGGAGACAATGTGGACATACAGTGAGTGCCTTGTGCATCACTTGGGCCCCCAGGCTCTTTGACATGGGGATTTTATACAGCGGCTCACCACCTCCCCACCCTCCCTGGGGTGTCCCCACACCCAAACCAGGGGGCTTCAGCCTTGCCTTTTCCTAGATTATTCAGAAAGAAATTACATGCCTTATTTTCTCAAGGGCTCAAGACAAATATGTGTAATGTGATGCTAGGGAAATAATTCAGATAATTCCAGAATTTACCCATGGATGCCTTTTGGTTTGTTTACCTGAGTCTCTTCTTACCATTTCTCTCCTTCTTCCACCCACTCGCTTACTCACCTCTCCCCAAGAGTCCTGTTCATTTTCTCTTCATTGTGTTTTGCTCTGGCCCCTCCACAGCATAGGAAAGGCTGCTTCCTGCTCTAGATAAGTGGTTTCTATGCAAAGTTTGGCTTGGCTTTCTCTGCTTGTTGTGTCTTGATCCAGAGGCACAAGCTCAGTCAGAGGATTTGGAGGAATTTGTCATTACAATATCCTAGTGTCCTTCTTTTGCATGCTCTCAGTGAGGAGAGCCCATTTCTGAGTGAAGGTACAAGCCAGCTCTTGAGTTTGTAGCTCAAGGCCTCTGCTGAACAGTGGTAGAGGTGTGAGTCAGAGCTCACTCACATCACGGGGGATTTGGGCTCAGGCTTATTGTTCATCTGAAGAATGGCTTCCCAGTTTCCAAGACAGCATTCCAATATTTGCTGTATCAGTTCCACTGAGGTGTCTCCTAGGAAGATCTGAAAATCAGTGAATTAGCCTGAGGTAGGTAATGGGAGGTGAAATGATCATTTATTATTCCCTACTGCTGGTAAAGGTACACTCCATATCTGACACAAAATTGTTGTATATGCTTCCTCTAACCACGGTAATTGAGGCTGGTTTACAGAATATCTCTACAAAATAAACTTATATCCTTTCCAGATTAGTTCATAAGAAGAGGCTTTCAGTTTCTTATGTCCCTGTAATCATGTCAGAGCTGGGGCAGAAAGCAAAACTTAAGTTTGTTTGATGTCTTTGCACCCATAAAATACATTCTTTTCCAGAGCATGCAGCTTCTTAATCAGAAAGAGAGAGGGGTTTGAGGCAATCTTCTTTCCTGCAAGCCAGGGCAGACATTTGTCTGTTTATCACAGTCCTTCCTCCCTCCCAGTCCATGAGGCCACATTTAAATGGATTGCCTGGCTCTATAAATCCCACCCAGGAACTGCTCTTGAGCATGGCCCTGCAGTTTTCTTAGGTCAAAACATGTTTACATGCTAATTCACTGAGATCACAGCAACCACACCAGCCCATCTGCACCCTGCCTGGCCAAATTACAGCTCTGTGTTGTGCTGAGCTGAACATCTGCCATGCTTTAAATAAAGGGGTGGCCAGCCAAGCAGTGGTCAGTGCTGCAGACTGCCTGGCAGAGGCGGTGGGTCTGTGTGGCCAGTGGCTTGCCCAGTGTCCCAAGCTGGGGACCTTAAGCCCTCCTGGGGCCATGAACTGCTCCTCTCATCACTGGGAGCTGAAGGTGAGTGGGGACACTTCCAAGGTTCCCAGAAAGTTTTTGGACTGATCTTCTGGGCACAGCTCCTCTGCTGCTTCGCTACAAGCTGCCTAGATAACTCTGCAGCAGTCAGGTCCTAGACAGAGGTCTGGAAGAGACTTGCTCAGGTGGTTTTGGGGCAGAGAGCATCCACAAATGTGTTGTGCAGCCAGGAGTCTGCCAGAAACATCCTTCTCTCTTTCTCATGCATCCCCACCACAGCAGCGTGGTCTTCCTTTCCTCTGTCTCATGCCCACTGTGAGGACCACAAGGCATTTCAGACATTGTGCAGAACTGACCAAAAGAGTCTCTTGCAAGAGATACTTCCACAGCATTGGCAATGATTCCTTGCTTAAAATTTGAGGGGCTCCAGGAGGATACTAAGACCATTTTTCATTTCATTGTGATAGCCTCTACAGCCCAGGGGCTCCAAAACCCCAGGTGAGAATTGAAAACATCACTCCATCCATTTCAGAGATGTTTCCGTAAGAAATGTTTTATTCTTACCCTGGGCTGTGTCAAAATGATGGGCGGACCAAAATATTTGGCTGCAAATTGCTTGGCACCTGTAGTCTTCAGAGACACTCAGAGCAGGTTAAGCTTCCTGGGGGACTGTTTTGGGAAGAAAGTGATATATTTTACTGTTAAAGGAAAGTTCTAGGGACATTGGATGAGACAACTTGTGTGGAAAGAGGGATAGGACAGAGAGGTCACACAGTGTCTAAGCTGAGGTGCCTTGCACTACTCCAGCAGCTCCTAATGCTGGGCGCACCCTCTGTGTGACCACCCATAAGCCCAGCCAGTACTGCAGAGAGGAGAAAGATGGTTTTGTGTGGAGGCTAATTTCCTGGACCAGGCAGTGGAAGCCCCTTTGATGCCTCTGAACCAGGCTGAGGACTGTAGTCAATCACACTTCATTACAAGCTGAAGCAAAGCATCACCAAGGAGTTTGCAACCAGCCGGTCAACAAAGAGGAGAGGCCATAGAGGGAGGAAGTGTGTTCCATAAATGTGGGTAAGGAATATATATTATGAGCATACTGGGAATAAAAACAAACTTGTACCAGGGAATAGTATGCCTCAAATTTCAGAGCAGTTCCTGTGAGCCCTCTGAAAGCTTATTGCAGTTTTTAAGAAGTCACTGGTTCCAGCAATATCCCCAATGTTTAGGAGTGAGGAATGTTGCCAGACCCTCTTGAGCCATGCCTCGAGAAATGTAATAGAATTATTAAGTGCATTTAGAGTTCCTGTTTATTGTTAGAGGCATGATGTCTTAGCATGTCTGCTGAGTTGTTTTTTTCATAAAATGCTCATAAATTAAAAAAAAAAAAAAACCAGGAAAAAATGGACAGAGATCTGCTTTTTATACCAAACAGGGTTTTTTTGAGTCACCTGGTCTTGGTTACACCTGGCTGCTACATTGTCCCTCACCTATGCAGAAGTCTTACAGGCTGATGGATGGGTTGTCTGGGAAGGGAGGTGTGATACAGCATTCAGATGTCCCTGTTAGAATTAAGCAGAAGGCTTTTGTCATTTTTAATGTACTTTTCTATTATAATGAAAAATTTTTCCTTCATTTTGAGCAAGAATGACAAAACAACTTTTTTATTTACACATTACATTTCTGGGGGCGGGGAGCATGCAGCTATAAACTGATGTGATTCAGCCACGGGGAAAATTGCCTTCCTACTGTCTCTCCTTTTTTATTGGAACAAATAGACACATAGTAAAAATGCAAGCCAGTTTTTTTTTTTCTCATGCTATAAAATAGGGAGCAAAGCCGGCTACCCCTCATTTTCCTTTACCTCTTTATTCTGTCCTGTCTTTGCCAATTGGAAACAGAACCCAGAGTTACTTTGTCTCTGGAAACAGCTCTTGTAGGGCTAAACTGTTTTCAATGCTTTTCAAATAGAAGAGCCCTTTGGAGCCTACATGGCCTTCTGAAAGTTTACAGGGGAGGAGGACAAAATAAATTCATATTTTCTTCTGTCAAGCTTGTTTGGTGAGACGGAGAACTGGGGAGAAATATTCACTGGGAAATTTATATTGGCAATTTCTCCACTGACCAATCAATATAAGGGGCATTATACATAAATATGAATACAAAAAGCTAAAACTGCCTGTCTGTCCTTTTCCTCTGTTTTCTTCTCCAGCACTACTGACAGCCTTCCCTTTGCATGAATAACCTACTAGAAGTGCTTTGTTGTCTGCGTAGTGTGAGGAGATAGGAACAGAGGTGATGGAAGCTGTATGTTCTTCTCACAGCAGTGTTCAACCCCAAAGGAAACACAGTTTCTGTGTTCCGGAGAAGAGATCCTTCATCAGTGACCCTGTAGAGATGCAGAAACAGTTTCCCTAAATCAACAGCAAAAAGGAACAGAAGTGGAAAGCAGCTCTGGAGTGAGAGAGCATGAGAACAGGCTTCACAAGTACTTCAGCTGTGAAGATGATAAAGCTCCTTGCTCAACATCAGAAGAAATTCCTGATGCTGTGCCATATGTTGCTCTCCTTTTACAGAATAAAGATTGAGTATTAAATGAGATATAGCAAGGAATCACTGATTAGAGTTGTTCCCTGGAAAAGATTAGGAGAACATTTGGTTTTCAGTTTGAAAATTAAATGAAAAAGTAACAAGCATTGAAGGAACTTTCCAATGTGGTTTTCATCTGGCTTGGCAGGTTTCTCCTGGAGAACAGAAAGGTAAAAGAAGATAGGAATTAGAAAAACATGCTGTGACCCGGATAGAAATTCTTCATCAAAAAAGGGAAATGCAGAAGCAAAACCGTATGTAATGAAAGCAAAAAATCTTATTTAACCATGTTTATCTCTCTTGTTTCTTCTGCAGGGCCAAATATTTCCAGGGGAAGAAGGTGAATGGAGAATTTGATATCCGAGTGGAACAGGTCAGTGCCAAGTGAATTTCTCTCTAAGGAATGTATGTGGACACAGCTAGGGAGAGGTAATCTGTCCCAGGAACAGTATTGAGGTTCATAGCCTTGTTTTTGTGCTCCACTGGGCACTGGACACATTCTGTTTCCCTGTTAGCCTTGGCACCAAATATTCATTTCAATTGAAGCCTCTTCATGTTGGGGTCTGTCCCCTGCTCTGTGTGTTGGTGCAGTGTCTGTCAAAAGAAGTCCCATATGGACTGAGACTGGAGGCTGTTGCCAAAAGAGAAATTATTATTAATAATAATCATCTGCAGCCCCCCAACTCGAAATGAGGCATAAGAAGAGAGAGATGTAGAGATAAGAAGGTGGTCCTGAAGGAACCATATGCTTGTTTTATACTCATTAGGACTATAAAACTGTTTGGGTGGGTAAAGAAAGCTGCTGAATGTTGTTTGAATGACCTGATAGTTTTGTTTTTGTAAGGCTGTTGATTCTGCATCGTGTGCGTGTACAGATTATTAATGCAGTGCTTTTGAAGGCTTTCTCAGGACCCCTTGCCCTTGAAAAGGTGTTTCTTTTATTTTCAAAGGAGTCCTGTCCTGTTGTCTATGACTGTTCATGAGCACACATGTTATGATCAAACTGTGTCTGGGACAGATTTTTCTTTTTTTATTGATATCACACTTGTCAGTCTGGGTGGTATTAGCAAGAATAATTCTTCCTGGCATTTCCTTATCAAAGTATTTATTTTGTTGTCAGCCTTAGCAATTATTCTAAAAGAGAACAGAAAACATTTAAAAATTTACAAATCATGCTACTCACTTAGAAGCATGAAACCAAATCATTTCAAGGCTCTCCATCATTCAAGGTGGGTTCAGCTTCAAAGCTAGACCTGGTACTCTTCAAAATAGCCTGTTAATTCCTTCCCAAACCTCCAGTCTCTGCCTTTCCGCTCATAATCCTTCTCCTCAGATGTTATTGCACTTGAAGTCCTTATAAAGGAGCTGCCTTCAAATGTTTGGTGAGTGCAGAAGGTCAGGAGTGGACTCCTGATCCTTGCTGGGGGATCAAGCTGTGACCCTTGTCACCATCACAAAGCAGCTTATCACGTGTCCCCACGGGCTCTTGTAGGGAGGCTTTCCCATTTTACCTCTTGAAATCCTTCACATAGGCTGAATACCCACGTTCCAGATGAGGCAACAAATTGCTCCAAGCAAGACCATAATGCAATTTCCCTGGTGAGGACCATGGCTAAGCCCCTGCAGCTTTCATTAAATGCCCACATAGGGACTGCAGCACTGCCCAGGGGAATGAAGCTCCCAGTGGGTAGGAGAGTTGAGGAATGGAAAACAAGGATCCTGGCTATTTCCACTTTTCCCCTCCCTGCCAGCTCAGATCAGGCAGCCCAGCCTCCATTTAGTGGGCAGGGAGCTGCTCTTGACTCCTCCAGACAGTCAGAAGAAGGCATGATGACTTTTCCCAGCTGGATCACTATCTCTCCAGGGAAACACAGAGGCTGCATTGTCAAGGGCAGTCCTTGAATCTGACCCCAGGCCCCTCTTGTGTATTGTTAGGTCAAGAGAGAGGTGCTGATTCCTTCAGACTCTGGCTTTTTCTCCCCTTCTTATTTTGTCCACCCATCCTTGCTCAGCATTTCTTGATAGTTAATTTTCACTCATTGCTTCTACTCTATTTATTTGGAGCCTTCCTAACTTCACCTCTTCCTCAAGAAGTCCAGGAGCCTAATCTGTTGTGGGAACAGGTCCCCTGAAGTTGAATGTTGACCCTCTCTACCTGAAAAATGAATGTTCTTCCACAGTTTTCTTAAAAAAATAAAAAAGAAAATAACTGTGTTAATTAACATGGTCCCCATCTTTCTCTGTGAGTTCCCAGCTCACAGCCCTCACTCCTGTAACTCTCCCCCACGTGGCACACAGGCTGTGCCATGGTGCACAAGCCTTAACCTGGCTGTTCAGTTCTGAATAAACTCTCCATCAGAGACTTCGATTCTTAGGCACCTCTTGAATCCTGAGCATTTAGTCTGCTCAGTAAGTTCATTTAGTTTTTCATTTTTCCATGTGATCCTGTATCAGATAACCACACATTATTAACTCAGCCAGAAATGCAGTTTGCCTTAGGAACTTTTTTTAGATTTTATAGGCAAAAAACCACTTTTGATCTGAAAGGCTAAATAACAAAGAAGTTTGAATGGCAGAAAGCAATGAAAGGAAATATCCAAATGTTAAATACTCTTGGAAAACCACTCTGGGAAAAAGCCATTGCCTTATTTTTATTGCCCATGCTAACTCTTTTGCCATTCTTCCAGGATGTTCAGTAGCTGGTTTGAACTTTTTCTCTCCTCTTTCACATCCATCTCTGTTACATTTTAATTCTTTCTAAGCAAGCCATTTTAGCAATCTGCAGGGGAAGCAGAAAAGGATAGTAGGTGATATTTTTTGAAAGCTGTGACATCACTTATTTGTAAAGGAGCGGGAGTGCTGCAAGCAGCAGTGTCTCTCCCTCTCTCAGTTATCTAATCTGGTTTTACACCCCTACCAGCTCTCCAGGGTGCCTCCCCCCTCCTCTGAGGAATGCAGGACATTTGTGATCATGCTGTCCTGCTCTGTCTGTCCCCCACACCCAGCTCTGTGGAACGCATTGGCTCACTTCAGCTGAATTCCAGAAACAGACAGATGTTTGAAGATACTAAGTTTCTGCAAGAGGTGAATCCAGTTCATGTTAGACGCTGGGTAATACACTGGGAAGAGGCTGTTTAATGCCACCCTGCTGCTCAGGGAGCTGCAAGTCTTAGCTTGTATGAAGATAGGTTTCATGGACTCTCCAATAACGTTTTCTGGTTCTTTGGCACTGAGTGAATTGCATACCTTGATAGCAAGCCCAGGCCCTAGTTCTTCACATCCATTATCCCCAGGAAGAGACAGGGGTTACTGTGGGCATCACCTGGCGCCAGTGGATGAGGAGAGAGCTGGCAAGGACACTGCAGTGTGTACACCACTCTCCTGTCATTCTTTAAAATTAACGTGAAGCCTGACTTTGTTTCTTCTCTTCTGATCGTCAGTGTAAGACGGAAATCATATTTATAATGTGCTTTAAAGGCTGAAGGATTTATTATTGTCCACTATTTAGTGAAACCAGGCAAGCAGAGCCATTGCTTTCTTCCTGCTGGCTGCAGGGAGGGAGGTGAAAGGCTTTGGTGGTGTAAAGCCAGTTCAAGCGCTCCCCTGAGTCATGGCCTCTTTTTCTTTGGAGGCAGTTTGGATTACATTTTGCTTGTTTGGGTATTTTTCCATTTCTGTAGCAATGATAGCTGTTCATGAGACTGATTGAAACACTAATCCAAAAGTGAAAATCTATTTGACCTATTCTGATCAAAACCCTGATGGTTTAAGTTTTACTCAGTATGGGTAAAGCTCTAAGCTTTAAGAGAACAGCTGAGTCTAAAAATACTATCTCTTATTTTATGCTAAAAATAAGCTGCTTAAATTTTGATCCACATTGTTGCTTTTACTTGTCTGGTGATTTCTAGCTTTCAGAACTGCCGTGTATGCATCTCTAGTTCTTTTCTCTAGAAATACAAATACTAAAACATTCTTTTAGAAATGAAAAACATAAGTTTGAATAAATGGCTCTAAGGCTAAGTTGAACTTAGAGAAGAATCTTAAAGTGCCACGGGACCACATTGCTTTTAGTCTCTCACAAAAAAAAAAAAAAAAAAATCTTGCTTTTATCTCCTCAGTTCTTCATTGGCCAGAAGGCAGGAGGCATTAGGAACCACAGTATACTGAGGAAGAGGAGGAATAATACCATAGGCCTTATGCTCTGTCAGATGTTTTTCTTAGAGAGAAACTAATTCAGCACCTCCTTCCCCACCCTCTCTGTGCTGTCCCAGAGGAAACTAAATCTCGTGTGCTCTGAGGATTTCTGAGGTTTTCCATTTGGATCATTACATACCTTGTGTGGGGTCTCCTTGGGCATGCCCCATGTCCCAGAGGAATGCCTCATGGCCATGTATCCCCACAGACAAGCAGAGAGGGTGAGAGAGATGGGGCTGAGACTGCACAGCCCCAGACCCATCAGACAGACCGTCACCCTGAGGGTGGGGGGCAGATGAGGGGGACCCTTGACACCTGTCTGGAAGAGTGATGTCTGCAAAGCAGGAGATGTGCAGAGCAGGGTCACTGGGATGGCCATGGAGAACTGGCTTATGAGAGGAGCCTGGAAGAGTTGAGTTCATTTCTCTTGCCATAACAGAGCATAAAACAGACATGAATGCTTTTAGTGAATAACTTTGTGCAGGTAAGGGTTTCATGACACAGTGCCAAGCGTAGCAAGGGATTAAAGCCTATGGCTCTGATGGGCTTTTCCAGTCCCGTGCCCTGCATGGACCAATGAGGGACACAGCAGGCAAGAGCAAGCAGCACCTCTTAGAGAGGGTCCCCCACCTTCAGGGTACCTTTCCTTCAGGTATTTCCCAAAGGAATTTTAATATGTTCAGAGACATCTTTCCTGGCATTGCCTAATTGATGGTGGAGTGGGGTGAAAAGTGTGAAAGGGGAGTCATGAAGCCCAAAAGTCCATCTACATTTTTATCCCTGATGTTTGTTCACCCTTCTCCTTCCCACCATTTCCTTGCTGTGACGAGGTGGGTCCGTCTGTCTGTCTGACACGCATTTTTCTTGCACAGCTCATTCACTTGTTCCCACTGTTCAGTTTATTTTCAGGGAATGATTATTCAGTGAACTCCTATGTACATGCTTCTGGAAAAGCCTTGTGGTATAGATTATGACTCCATTGGCAGTATTGTCAGGAAAAACGTTGTACTTGGCAGTCACAGAAGATAATTGTAATACAAATCATGAATTCCAGCTCCATTGTACTTCCCGCCCTAAAGAGGTATTTTCATGTGTGGTTTAAAATGATCCTTTCAAAAGGTAGAGTCTGACAGGTCTGTGTGTGATGAAAGGAAAACTAGCCTCTTGTCAAACAACACTATAATTTTTATTCATTATATGTTTAGGGTTTGGGTTTTTTTCCAGCTGAATGCCAGAAAACAGTTTAAGAACAGCAACAGGGTTCTCATAGCTTGCCACATGCAAGCATTCAGAAACCATGAATAAAGGGAGAACTAGAAAGAATTATTTTAAATCATTATTTTCTTAAATGAATACTATCTTCTTTTTTTTTTTTAATTTTCATTGGCTTTTGGAAGTTTACAGAGTTCATGGTTTTGAGCCATTTCCTGGGATCAAAATATTTAGAAATGTGCTTTTTCTAAACCTCAAATTTTCAGGTAGGCACATAACTTCTGAAATGAAAACTCAAGAGACAATTCTGAATGCCATCAGAGCTGATACACCAAAAGGTGTTCTCACAGGTGAAGGCATGTGGCCCTTCAGCACCAGCATTGTCTCCAGCCTAGGAGAATCACCCCAGCTTCAGGACTTGTGAAGAGCACTTGAGGAAGCTGCTCTGGAGCCATAAAGCAATGTTCACATCACAGATGGACACTCTCCATTCTTTCCTCCCAGAAAGCAATCCTAGTATTGGGGAAAGGTGGGGAGCAGGGTGCCTGCCCAAGGGAAAATGTCTCAGGAAAAGACATGAGGAATCAGGATGTGTAATCTCTAATTCTGCATGCATGCATAGCCTCAGCCCTCATCCCATAGGCATACAAACTATCTGCCCACCTTGCTGCCTGTGCAGGATTTAGGGATTGCTTACTTTCCCCTTGGGATGCTTGTAATGGTTGTAGTGAAATGTGCTGCTTTAGGAATGCAGCCTGATGTGGGCCCTTCCTTGTACATATTGAAAGATCCACCAAAAAATAAGGCATAAAATCCATGAGGAATGTATGAGATTTGATTATACAGTAGCAATTCCTCATCCCAAGCACCTAAGCCATGGCACAGACCAGGCTAGTCAGTAGGCCAGACAAAGCAGTGCAGGGATTACAGTGGATCTCAGCCAGAATATGAGTTAAAAAATAGTCACACTGCTGCATGTATGACAAATCCATACTCAAGCAGATGGTTGGCAATTTTACATATGGAGGAAGTTGTGGACTTGCCAGAGAGAATCCCTGTGACAGCAACAACTCTGATCAATTCACTGAAAAAATCACCTAAAAGAAAATCTTATAAGAATGTGAGTAGTTTTGCCTAAAAAAAGAAAAAGGGGGGGGGGGGCAAGTCTTTGCTTTGAGGAATAAAAGAATAAAATGATTGGGCTTTGGGAAAATTTTCCATTGTTGTTAAAGTACAGACTGCCAGAGGAGGTTCCTCGTCTATGGAAGACAGAAAAAGGTTATGTAGTATCTGCACACAATGGCAGAGGCAGAGCTGGTCATGCCTTAGGAAGGAGAGAAAGACTGTGATATCTTGAAGTCCTTCCAACATAGCTTTCTGTTATTCTATGAAAAATGCTTAAAATACACCTTGAACATGTGCTTCCCCTAAATCACTAACAGGCATAGCTACCAAGCCAGGCATTTCTACTATTGCATGATTGAAAATGAAAATATCTTCCTGTTTTAATATCAGGAAACAGAAACAGACACTCTAAAATAGCTCACCAAAAAGATCTCCAGCACACAGAGGACACTGATGGAAACTGAGAGTACCTTAAGGTTTAGTCCAAATGATTTGGAGTCTTCCAATTCTTAATACCTGAAGGAGGCATTTTTGACAAAACTGTGATCAAAGTAGCTGTGGGCATCATCTCACATTTGAGCCCCACAGAGGTATGAAATATTTCTACTCCCACAGTTTTATTAGATTATTCTTCAAGACAGATTGTGTCACGTTTGTCACACATGGTTTGCTCTTGCCCTGAATGTTTTTGCAGCCACTGGCACTGCTGCAAAGTATAAAACACCATCAGGCTAATGCAATGCCTTCTTCTGTTCCATAATTCCTAATGCAAATGACTCTGCAAGGCCACGGGGAGCTGGGCTCTCCTGTTTTATGCATAGTTACCTGTCACTCTATCTGCATGGGCTGCTTTCAAAGACCTCTTTGTCTGCAAGGTAAACTCAGGCTGGAGATGATCTCAGAGCTGAAATCCCAGCCAAGGGAAGTCATCGGGCTACAAAACCCACAAAGTTAAAAATACAGGGAGCACTGGAAAATCAACAGGAAACAATTTCTGCTGACTGAAGGTTTTAGCCTTCTTCCAAAAGCCAGCTAGCAGCAGCCTGTTGGATGGAACAAAGCAGCTACATGAAAGGAGCAGCATTCCTTAACTTTGTCTGTTAAAGCACAAGCGAATGCCAGGCAAAGGTCAGGATTGTCCCTCAGCTCTGATTGTAGATCTGGCGGTTTTGGGAGTGAGATAGCTGAATCCCCCAGACCCTCTCTACACTTCTCTCTCCTTGCCAGTGTTCCCTGGACAATGGTTGCCAAAGGGGATTTCTCCTTTTCTTCTGGCTCTTGACATTAGCAGGGCCTGAAATTGGTCCTGGCAGTTTGGCATGAAGTACTCACCATCCTGGGGGGTTCTCAGGCCTGTTTGCAGGTCAGGTGTCTGAGCACAGCTTTGTTGGCCTGACTGCCTCAGGGAAACGCCTGTCAGACCAACTTAGTCAGACTGCAAATGCCCCTCATCGAATGAAGACTGCCCATTTTCTCCCCCAGCAAAGAGGAGTGTTAAGCACTTTATTACGAATCATCATGGAAAAAAACTTTGGTAGAAAAGCATAAAAAACATGAAAGCACAGACCTAAAACTTCCCTTTCTTGCACTGGTGCTCACATCAGATGATGCATTCCTCAGCAACAGAAGCTGGAGATCCAGCTCAACAACACTCTGCTTTCAGAGTGGGACATCTCTGAGGCATATGGAGACACAAAGGTGGAAAAAACATCCTTTCATCTGCCCAGTCCACAGAGCCTCTGGAGCTAATGTGTGCACTAGCAAGCTTGCCATGACCCATTGGGGAGATCACTGATGGTGCCCAAAGCATCTGATCTTACTGAGTTTGTCCAAGGTGGACTCCTCTCTCCCTAGGTCTCCTGAGATTTTTCAAATGTATAAAAGACAGGTGCCTTTCAGGGGTACATGTTTGCTCATCTCTGATCTGATGGGGTCACTGAAGAAGCGTGGCTGTGGCCAAGGCAACACAGTGCAATCTCTCATGAGTAAAACCCAGGCAGTCACCTGAACCACTGCCAATCCCTCCCTGTGAGCATGTCTGTGTTTGAAGTAGAATTTATTTCTTGGCAATAGGAATTTTCTCCCTCTTTTCATTGTAATTGAGAGTTACAATGATGTAAGACCGTGTAAGGGTGTTGCTTTAAAAAGTTTATGCCGAGCTGCAGACATGAAATCTCATTACATCATTGGGTCACCAGTCCACAGCCATTGCTTTAAAATTACATGGATTTTAAAAGGAAACTTGGAAATTATTTTTTCATTTGTCGTCTGGCCTTTGAGCCTTTACAGGTGCACCAGTTCTCCATTGGCAAGTTTTTTCCATGAGTTCATGAGGACAAAACACACTTTTTTTTCCTTTTTTTCCTTTTTTTTTTTTAATGCATAAAAGTTGTTCCTGGCACTATCTTTTGGTTCCAACTAATAGAAGTAGCAGAAGAACATTAAACAGTACAAGGATTCCAATAAAGTCATAAGTATTAGCAGCACCATCTGAGTGCTCTGGTATTAGACAGCTACTGGTTAGAAGATGAATTTACTGCTGCCCAGTCTTCATCATACTAAGTCTGAAAAACGCCTTAAAAGGAAGGGGAAAAAACTGCTCAAAGGAAGAAGACTAAATTTTCTGCCTCAAAAAATGAAACCTGTTTATTTATATTTATCGTAATCACCCCTGTATCTTTTGCTCCCCATGGCTGAAATATCCCTTGCCAACCTTTCCAGCCTTGCAAGTCATGCCTCTTTTAAAATAAAAAGTATTTTCATGATTGAGCAGCTCTCTTAATAACTTACCCAGCTTTGCTAACTCTTTAATAGTAAAAATCTTAGTAAGCAAATCACATCAGGTGACCTCTGCTTATCACCTTCCCACAACATAATGAGGTTTAAAAAGGTTTAAACCTTTTGTATTAGGTTTATAGCTGGCCAGTGGCACAGCAGCCAACTCAGACATAATTCTAAATGGATGTCTCCAAGTGGAAACTTGGAATTTGAATTCAAATGACCTTACATCTTTTTATTATTATTGTTATTATTTTTATTATTCTTTCCTGTGTGCATTTTTCAGCCTGCTCATTCTTAATTCCTTCAGTACTTATTACTGCAAGTCTAATCCTGTGTACTTTCACACCCCAAGTGTGGGAGCCATAAATACTTCTGCAGTCTCTCAGGGCAAACCAGCTATAATTGGATCTCCAGTTGCCTCACAGAAAAAAAAAAATAAAAAAAGAAAAGAAGGAAAGGCACATTCCAGACAAAGAAAATTCTGCGTCTGTGTCTGTGTGTTTGTGTTTCTGCCTCCCTTGAGTAACACTTTGTCCTTTTGCTCCATTCCAGGCTGAGTTCTCCGAGTTGAACCTGGCTGCTTACGTCATGGGTGGCTGCATGGTGGACATGCAGGTCATGAGGAACGGCACCAAGGTGGTCAGGTGAGCAGCGCCGGCTGGTCTTGGAAACTGGGCTTTGTGGATCAGTGCTGGGGCAAGCAGGCTGATCTCACAGGGTGACAAATATGTGAATTGGGCAGCACAATCCTGGTAGCTTCAAGGATTCTTGGAAGTGGTGAAAAGAGTGGCCTGACTCTGGTGGGTTTGTATCAGGTCTCAGATGCACATTTTGCCATATGGTCATTGTTTCTGGTCTAGACCCTTCATGCAACAGCAAATGCCTCCTTCTCAGGTTCTTCTTAGCCTCCAGACTCCCAATAAAAGGGACAACAGATCTTCTTCTCCCTTGATTTTTCTCTCCTTCTCTGTCAACTAACCCTCATTTTGAACAGTGGCTCTGATTCATTAGCCTGCCTGTCTTGGGCCCTGATCCCAGTGGACTGCCCTTGCAGTAGCCACTAAGCCCAGATGACCAGATCAAGAGCAGCCCTGAGAAGAAGGACTTGAGGGTGTTGGAGGATGAGAAGCTTGACATAAGCCAGCAGTATGCTCTCACAGGCCTGAAAGCCAACCATATCCTGGGCTGCCTCCAAAGGAGTGTGGCTAGCAGGGAGGGGATGAGAAGAAGAGACCTTATGGGACCTGCAAGTACCTAAAGGGTACTACAATAGAGTTTTGCAAGGACATGTAGTGATAGGACAAGGGGGAATGGCTTTAAACTGAATAGGGGTGGATTTAGGCTATATACCAGGAGAACATCCTTTACTGTGGGAGTGGTGAGGCATGGGCACAGACTGCCCAGAGAAGGTGTAGATGCCCATGCCTGGCAGTGTTCAGTGCTGGATAGTGCTTTGAGCAACCTGGCCTAGTGGAAGGCATCCCTGCTCTTGGCAAGGGGGCTGGAACTAGGTGACCTTTAAGGTCCCTTCCAATGCGAACTATTCTGTAATTGTGAGATCCTGATGCTTGTAGCCTGATTTGCTCCTGAAATACCACTGTTTTCTTTATGGGAGATGCCCAGTGCTCTGGCATTGCCCTGTGGTATATCTCAGAGGTAATATCTGTCTCTGTTTGATGGGGATTTCTGTCCTACTAGCATTACTTCATAACTGCAGTCATTGCAAGCAGACTCTTTTCCCAAGCAATGCTTCTCCAATCACACATCCAATTCACTTCCCAAAAGCATTGTTCCCCTTCTTTCAAGCACCAGTGACAGCAATTTGGAGCTAATGTTAGATGCATCTTTACAAGTTCTATGTAAAGAATAGTGTCACATCTGTGTAGGATGCCTCTGTTCACCTTCACCAATATTACCTTCCACCCTATTATTCCCAAGCCTTCATCTTTATGGGTTCCTGTCATTACAACTCTACATTTCATCTTTGACACAGTAGCTTTTCTCTGTTTGTGTTGAAATCTCATTGTTGCTCCAAATTAATTTTTTTAGACACCCTGCTTCTTTTTGTACAGTTTCTTTGCACTTTTTGGTGTATTCAGGATCTTTGAGTTTAATACTGTTGACATATTTAATCAATGCTTTTGTCTGTTTGCAACTAGTTCAAAGTTAGAGGTAGAGACACATAATCTAGCATGCAGGGATATTTTTGAAAGGGATTATTAGAACAGTTAAAAAACTGTAATTTTGAGCATGCTGGCCTCAGTTTAATTTCTCAAAATCTCATTTCCAGTCCAAACAGTGCAAAGCAAAACATGTCACTGTCAATTAGCTATGACTGTGGTCCATCAATTCATTTCAGGTCTTGACATCTCTCTTAGTACATCCACAAGTCTCCATTTGTTCTTTGGTAAAATTTCACTAACCTCTGCTAAAAACCTTTAAAGCTGTGTCTGTTACATGCATTTGCTTTCTCCCTGTCTGTTTCTGAGTGAAACAAAGCATTATGTCCCATGAACCAGCCGCTGGAGCACTCATCAGACAGTGTGCAGTGCTAATGCACTCCTGTGTTCGCTTGCTCATGGTGCTGGAAGGTTTCCCAAGAACCATTTCCTAGGTTTGATCACATCTTCATTTTCCTTCCTGTGTCTTTCCTCCCAAAGCCATTCATACATCTGGCAGAAAGATCTTGAGCTATTAAACTGAAACTGAAGACAAAATTTATTTTACAAAACTGTCTGGGGCATGGTGTTCATGTTTCTACTCACAGTGAACACACAGGTATTCCCACTACCATTTTTGTATGGATATTGATATGTGAATTACGTGGGTTTTTGAATGGCATATGCTCAGGAGGGGTTCTTTTTGTTTGTTTTCATTCCTGCATGTTTAAGGACACTTTTGCATTGTGGGAAGCAGATTTGGTAAATATATAATTGTCTGGGTATGCAATTTATATAGCATATATCATATTACATGCCATAATCCTTGCAACCAGAGAATATTTGTTTACAGCCTGTGCTGATATGACCCTGTTGTGCCCAGCTCAGTAAGTTTAAGAGCTTAGGTCTGCCAACTTCCACAACCACTCCTAGCAATACTCTAGAAGGTATAAAAATTAAAACTCTTTTTCACTTTAGAAAGCACATTGTGGAACTGAGCTGTGTAGAGGCACCTCAACCCATCCACATAGGTACAGCTTCTTCCTACTTCCTTCAAGTCCCACAATCCCATCCACAGCCATGTCCTGCCTGGCTACAGACACCTTTCAGAGTACCCAGCCACAGGGAGACACCTTCAACTCATATGTGTGCACTAACCCTGCTGCTGCTGTCATCTTTTTTCCATCACTTATTTGTCCTCTTTTAATAATTGAGCAAAACATTCAGTCAAAAGTCAGAATGCTTCTAGATGGTGAAATATAATAATCATATTTTTTGAATACCCAGAGTCCTGGAAATCCCACTGTCAATTTATAAGGAGATAAAGAGGGCACCATCTTGCTAACAACCACATTTGGGATTCCCTCCTGCAGGAGCCCTGCCTGCTTCACATTCCTCTTCAAAGGGAGAGCAATAGGATGCAGCAGTTTAGGGGAAAGACAGTGAATATACTACAAACCAGTAGATTTAAATCACTGAAATAATAAATTTCTTAAGACCAACAATTAATATTCATATTCAGCAACCACTGGGCTGCCCTCTCCAAATTGACATTACATTTACTGATAAGCTATCTAACAATTTCTTAGCCTATTAAATTCCATCATTTTGGAGTAGGTCTCCTAGTTCTTTCTTTAAACTGGAAGTACCACATGGCACCTGTAAAGCAAAGTTTAAACCAAAGGGTTTTTTTCTGCTGATCACTTGGTATTTTCTGACACCTTGGAGTTAATGCTTTCTTTCACACCCCATGTCAACTGATTTGAACTGCACCAGGAAAAATTATGATTCTTTTACCAGGAAGATTAATTCCCTTAGTAAGAAGGTATAACTGTCCTTAACACCTTCCATTTGCCACTTTTGACTCAGGATAATTAAAAAAAAAAAGATGCTTTAGAAATATTATTGGCAATTACAGAAAGCAAAGACATGGACATATACATAACAACTAGCCTGTGCATCTTGAAATAAGTCGCTAAAAGTAAGTCAGCAAACAATCTAGCTGAAGCCAGACATTACTTTGCTTTCCTGAGTTTTAAAACAAACATGTCTCCAAGAATTTAAATTTACAGTAACAATGTTCTGGGTCTCCAACTTCTCTTTTTTAGCTACTACGTTCTGCACATCTGTAGGAGGGGGTGGAAGATTTGAGATAGTGTCAGCAAAATGTGCTACTGGAGACAGAGGCTATCATCTAACAAATCTAAAAAACTGCATCTGTGTTTTCTGTGCCAGTTCCACCATGGTTTGCGAAGGCTCCATCAGCCTGTTCAGCACATTTCCTTCAGAGAGCTGGCCACAAACATCTTGTGCAGCCTCTAGCAAGCACTTTTCTGTGTCAGTGCCCTGTAACCCTTGCCCTGACTGAGGACACTGGTGGGACGAGCTGGGCACCAGGAGCAGTGTTGGGTTCAGTCAGGACTGATGGGGTGGGGAATCTCCCACACATTGGTCCTTGTTACCCCAGCACTTACTTGGAAAAAATTGGCAGCAGACCTTCCCTATTGAAAAATTAAATATGAGAAGCAGGAGGTAATGTTTATTCATCCCAAAGGATCCCTCACCAACTTAGACATAGCAACTCTTACAACAGAGAAATGGAATCATTTCTGGTTGCAAAGTATTTGTGGAGTACTAAAGAGTGTGTAAAAACAAGTGCGGGTTCATGCCTACTTTTAAAACACTTGGGTGGATTCTTCATCCTCCTCCCAGGGCATACACAACCTCCTTTTGGACAGGTCTACCCACACAAACAGAAAGAGACAGAGTGAACCATCTGGAATCTAATTTACTCTAGAAAGCTCTTCGACTGCGTCACTTTTCCTGGGGTTAGATGTGAGGAAGGGGATTTTTATTTTCACATTCCTCTGAAAGGCCCTTCATATCAATATTTTGGCAGTGTAAAGAGGCTGTCAGTGTTGGCAGTGCACCCACTCTGAGATGCATTTATGCTTTCATGATATTATAAAAGTGTCTAAGTAGAAATGAAAATTTGGGCTGTGTCTGTTTCTGACAGCAACATTTAGACTCCCAAACTATGATCTCAGGTTCTGTATTCAATTAAATGCTTGACTGTTGGGCTTCAACAGACTTCAGCTACTAATTCCAGTAGATATAAGGCAGGGATATGTTGAAAATCTGGACAGCTCTTTTACCTGGGGAATTCTAATGTCTTTGGGAGCATTTCAGACCTTTAAGGATATAAATTAATCATGCAGCAGACTGCTCTCATCTCCTGTCTCCCTGTAGAGCTTCCTCTTTTGCCATTGGGGCCAATCATCCAGGAGAGAAAGCATATTTTCATGTTTGCATGGGACCTACCAGGGTGGTGGCCATACCTCTTAGAGTGTGGTATGCAGGCTCCATGCAGCCCCACAGTACAGACAACAGCTGATGGACAGGAGATGCCCAGGGTCTGATGTGGGGAGGACCCTGAGAGGAGAAATGGCTCTGGTGAGTGTAGAGGGGTGTCCAAAATGGCAGCAAAGGAATGAGGAACAACACTCAGGACAAAGCCTTGCTGCAGGGAAGATCTCTGCCATGGAATGATGTTTAGCCCTACAGGCCTTGCCTGAATGTGGCCTGTGTGTGTAAGGTGTGTGTCTCCCCTGCTCACCCTGGATGATGTGCCCTTGCTGCTCACAGCCGTGGTGGGGTCAGTGAATTCGGCACACAAGCCCATTCATTCCTGTAGTTAACACTGACATTCCTGTTGCTTCCAGCTGATTCGGTGCTTCTGTGATTCCCTGTGCTGTGACAACAGGACAGCAGCCTGTTGAATCACCATCCCCAAATCCCTGAAAGTGCTTTTTTCCTTAAGCATATTTTCACACTGCAAGCTACAGTACAGTCATAGCATCAGGAGTAAAATCCTTTTACATGGGAGGGGTAGAGAAGAAACTGGCCAACTCACAGGTGTTTCCCTGCTATTCAGAGCTTGCAGGCTCCAGGAGATGTGTAGTCTGACTAAAAAAGATCTGTCTGCACCAGGATGCAGAGGCCAGTGAGGACACTGTCCTCTGCCCACTGCATTCTTCCTATCCCAATAGGTTCACTCACCCCGAAGGTCCATTGAGAAGCACCTGCCTGAAAGGGGCATGGATGTTTTCTATCCTCAGAGGCCATGCTTGCTCACCACACAGTAGTTGCACATTGCTAGGAGGATGTTTTCTTGTCTCTCCAGGACAATTTGCTCACCAGAGTTGATGGTTTCTTGTAGTTTTTCTACAGGGACAGTGCCCAGGAAGGTAATGGGAGTATCTGCTGGTCATGGACACTGATGTAACAAGTACTGGCAGGCAGTAGGTCATTTTTCAGCTTCTCATGTTCCAATAAGCTTGTGCCAAGATGAACTCCAGCCATTGTCGAATTCCTGTCTTTTTAAATTTAACTCTTGGCCCTAATTAGGGTCTTTTATGAAATGTCTTTTTCTAGTTGTTGTCATTTTGGGGGCTGGGGGTGGGGTGTTGTTGTGTTGGTTGGTTGGTTGGTTGGTTGGTTGGTTTGCTGCTTCCAAACCAAATTTCTGCAATTTTTTGTAAAGTTGCAAATAGGAGAAAAAATGGCAGAAACTGATAGGGAAAGTTTAGGTTTCTAGCAGCCAGATGGAAAAATATGTTGAACGCCTGGTTCTCCCAGGTTCTGCAGAAAGTGCCACTCGCTGGAGTACAATAAGTGCTATGTATTTAACACTGAGAAAGATACAACATGCGCTATGTACTTAACACTGAGAAACATTTGGGCAATATTTTTTTTATTGATGGCATAGCAATCCATAAAGGTAATGGAGAAGTGTGTGTAACAGCCTGTAAGCTTTTGAAAATTCAGTTTAGGCAAGGGACCAGTGTGCCAAATGACCACTTTCCTCACTGAAATACCCTGCAGAGACAATGAGCTGGGGCGAGGTGTCTAACAGGGCATACACCCTGGCAAGCTGCAGTTACATATGAAAGAATTTAACACCTCTAGTAAACATTTATAAACTGAGAATTATTCCCATATGGGGGATGATCTAGCATTGTTTTTTCACAAATATCTCCCCTCTCTTCACCTCTCTTCACCTGCCTGTTCCTGTCCTCAATTTTTAATTTTTTTTTAATTTTTCTTCCAGCAGGAAGAACAAAAGAGAAAAGACAGTGGAGTGTGATGATTTATGCATTTATTCTCAGTTACTTCCACCTCAGCTCCTGCTGCTAAACAGCTGCTTGGAGGCCTGCTTCTCCCCTTGGGGTTTGCTGATGTCCCAGATGAATAATGTCCCCCTTCACCTCCCTGGCAGCTGGCCCCCAGCCAGCGTGCAGGCAGGATGCTGACAGTTATCAGGAAAACATTTGGCATGCAGGCAGCTGCCAGAAAGACAAAGTCTCTCTGAGCAGACCAGGGTGGGGAACATTTCAGATACTAAACTACTCCCTGACCCTTTTCGCATTTACTGTAATTTTACTGTAATTCTTTCCAATAAGGAATAAGCCGCCAAGGTCTAGAGCACTCAATAATTAGTTAATCCAGGATTAAATAAAAGAATTATTCAAAACTTTAGTACATTGTTTCAGTCTTGATCAGCTTTTTTTTTTAATCAGTCCTGCCATAATTTGTTTCCTTTCCACATGGGTTTTTACTCAGGCTTCTTCCAGAGAATGGCAATCATCCCAATGTCACCTCAGAGTTAGCCCTGCAATGAGCATGGTGTTGGGACAGATGGTTTCCAAAGATCCTCTCCAACCTAAATTACTCTATGACTTTATTCTGTGATGTTGGAAAGTATTTGGATCACCTTCTGTAAAAGCTTAGGATCACAAGCATTTTGAAGGCAAGTTGGTGTTGGCAGGTGTGGTTGTTACTGCTTTCAGGCTTTGTCTGAGTCCACATGATTTTCCTTGTCAATGTCGATCAGTTTAGAAGTAAAATATATGGCAGACTATTGAGACTGCCAGACTCCAGTTCAGAGAGTGTGTGACATGATTTAATGGTTAGCTGAGCATTGACCTGTGGCTGAGAAGCAAATCAGAGCATCTTCCAGGCTATCCTCATCTGCCTACAGTGGTATTGGTCCTACTGTGATTCCTGGCTCCTGCTGCTTTTGCTGCACTAATCTCCCACACCTCCCATGTTTTTTTACTCAGCCATTCTCTATTATAATGTTAAAAAAAAACCCTGCTTCTCTCTTCCAGCCTAGTAAGGAGAGATTATTCTTTATTCTATGTTGCTTTCTTTTTTTTTCTCAAATCAGCTCTGTGTTATTTATATAAGCAGTCACATTTGTTCTTTCTTTGAATAACTTCAGCAAGGTTTATATCTTTCTGTAGAAAATATGACATGAGGTTTTGACTGAAATGACTTTTTTTCTTAGCATATTTTCCACTTTACCAAAGCATCAAACAGAATGTTAAATCTAACACTGATCTCAGTCATTGATTTCATATTAATTTTCAGTAATTTAATAACAATGCTATTAACACTGAAGCAATGCACAAAAATAACTTGTTCCTATTTGTAAATGCCATTTTCTATTAGGTGTCAGACACCTGAGGCACTGCATATTTGGAGGAACTTTTTGCACTTCTTGGGCAAAAGTTGCAGCCTCTTATGGCTTGGACTTGTGCCTCAGACACTTCCCTGAAGGCTTCATTAATTGCCAGTAATGCAAAACTTGTTGTATCATTTTGCTAAATTATGCAGTTCTCTTCTTCTCTTTGTCATGCCAGATAGGAAAGGCTTTGGAAGAGAATTTAGTCAGAGTGTCTTGATCCCTGGGAAGTATCTGAAAATTGAATGAAGTCTCCTAGAATAATGGAGGGTAGCCAAAACCCGAAGTGAGGACGTTGTCTTCAGTGTCCTGGGAAGATCTTTATCCACTGACACAAAGGGCAAAGTGTCTAGTAAGACTGTCAGTCTTCTAAAAAGAGACCAGGAGAGCCCATCCTTCTCCAACAACACCAGAAAAAAGCTCTCTGACCCATCATGGTGCTGAAATATAAAGCACCCTTTGGCTGCAAATGATTATGCACAGCGGAAGGGGTCATACAGAAGTATTTTGACAATCACAGAATTGGTTGGGAAAGACCTCTAAGAGCATTGATCCCCCATTAAAGAGCACTGCCATTTTCACCACTAAATCACACCCCTAAGTGCCATATCCACACACCCTCTGAACAGTTCAAGGGGTGGTGACTCAACTAGTTCCCTGGGCAGACTGTCTCAATGAAGAGACATGAAGAAATTTTCCATGATATCCACTAAAGCTCTCCTGGCACAACCTGAGGCCATTGTTCTTCCTCTACCTGAGGCCCTCTTGTCCTGTGCCTTGTTACCTGGGAGAGGAGGCCGATCCCCAC
Organism: Geospiza fortis; assembly: GCF_000277835.1. NCBI lineage: Eukaryota > Metazoa > Chordata > Aves > Passeriformes > Thraupidae > Geospiza > Geospiza fortis. The sequence goes on along the minus strand of NW_005054334.1, from coordinate 1,190,104 downwards.
CTCACTACAACACGTTCCAGCACCTCATGTCTTTCTTTCAGTGAGGGACCCAACACTGAACACAGGATTTGAGGTGCAGCCTCACCAGTGCTCAGCACAGGGAGACAATCTAATGTCTTGATCACACTATTTCTGATGCAAATAGTGCATTCTTCTGTGTTCTTTCTTCATGGCCTCGAATCTCTTTGTGCTTCAGTGAGAAAAGCTGAAGGACCAGGAAGCAAGCCAGAGTTATGGCTATATGCAGAAATAAGAAATAGGAGATCTCTTTAAGGCATGAAACCTCTCAGCAGCAATTGTACTCATTATCTTCTCTACCCCAAAGCAGGCTGGGGAGCTGCTTTCTGCACAGAGATGTTATTGATTGTTATTCATTTTGCCACTGGTCTCTGTTTCTCTGTACAGGCTCTGCTGCTCTTCAGCTGATGTTTATTCTCAGCTAGTCCCAGGCCTGGCACTCCACTGCCTTGTTCTCAGTATCCATGGGAACATTCACATTGTTCCACAGCTCAAAACAGGGATTCAGTGTCCACCTTCGCTTTAGAGATTCACTCCTCATCTGCTGCATGAGAGAGTGCCCTGCCTTCCTACAGGACACAGAGTTTGAGAATAGGCTTTTCTACATTAATTCGGTATTCTTGTGTCCATCCTCTAAGTGGAGAAACTCTTTCTTTGCCAGGATCTGAAAAGACAAGAGCCACTGAGATGGCTCTGAGATTTTGGCTCTCTTCCTGAGATTTTGGCTGGCAAAAGTAAAGCCAATGAAGGCAGTTTCCCAGCCACTCTGTGTCCTCCCCCTCTCAGAAAGCTGCATGAAGAGAGACATGCCTGGAGCTCCTGCCTCTCCAGGCCCCACAGCTGTTCAGTAACTCAGCACAGATACTGAGCCCTGGTCCTAAGGAGCTGGTTAATCTTTCTGGGGACCTGTGCCTTCCTCCAGGGTGCCTTCTGTACAGCAAGTCCAGCAGAATGGAGCAGCTCAGACTTTCCAAGATTTGTATTCACTTGCTGTTTCTCAGCGGGGGTCACCACTTGCCTCATCCCCATTGATACCAGGGAGGTCCATAAATCAGCTGCACAGCGATAGCACAGCCCTCACGGTGCTCATTATGCATCTTGCTGCTGGAGGAAAGCACCACCTTTGGTGCCAAGTACATTAGGGAACATGCCTGGGTTTAAAAAAACTCCATGGGAGGGAATCACAACATTTCTACAGCTTGGCCTCTTGCATCACACAAACCGAGCCTGCTCCTCATGGTGTCTCAGGCGGGTGATAACAAAAGTCCAAGGTCAACAAACAAAATGAACAGCTTTAAAACAACAAAGCTGTGCTGGGGTTTGTGTACAGTGTTTGTTGCCACAATCTGGCCCAGAGTCACCATCTCACATTTCCCTGCCAGAATGATGGAAATATAAATAGGGGCTATAAACCCAAAGTATTTCCAGCTCATACATCCAAAGGATAGAAATTATAGTCTCTTAGCAAGGAAAATGTTCGAGGGTAGTGAGGTAATGGGACCTGGTTACAGAGCTCATTTCTCTGAAAATCTTTAATACAGCATGGAAATTTTTCTATGTCCTTGATGCAACCTCTGTTAACTTGTAAAATAATCCCTTCTTTCCGTGGAAAAGCCCCTTCCTTTGAGAATGAACTGCTGGGCTTCATTTTGGGAACCATTTCTTTCCAGCTGCTGTTTCCAGATATTTTTGAATGGCTTTGAAGGCAGAGTGTCAGCAAGGAATAAAATCTGGCTGCTTGAAAGATAATCCATTGCCTGTTGGCTTACCTAGAAAGGGCCTCACTTTCCTGTGCATTAGCTGAGGGCTGCTGCTGTTGAACCATAGAAGTCCAAGCTCCACTCTTGCTAAATAATATTCTGGAAGTCCATGCCATGAGTCACAGCAGCGTATGAGGGGCTCTGCTCATTTGATTAATTTCATTGCCATGCCTGCCCTTCACTTGTTGACTCACAGCCATAAGAGCCTGGGATGTGCTGCATACGTAGTAAACTGATTAAAGGGGAAATGTGTGTTAATGTATGGATGTGTACGAGAGCTTTTTGAAATCCCTTATGATCTTCCCACCCACTGGGCATTGCTTCAATACAGAGCTCAATCGTCAGGAAACAAACTTGCTCCCTCATCTGCGTTGCACATTGCAAAGAGCTTGCCAAGTACGGCCAAGCTTTTAGAAAGAAAAGAGAACCCCCCCACCAGTGAATTTATGACCCTTGGCTCTGCTTGTGGCTTGTTCCTGTGCATGCCTGAGTGACATGGAAACTGCAGAAAATCTGTTTGGCCTGTTTCTATGCTCTCACACTTGCAGCTACATTAGATTTTTCCTTTTTTTAAAATGACTAGGGGGTTTTGGTGGGTTTGTTACATTATAACACAAGCAATACACTCTGAAAGGCCCAAGAGAAGACATGTTAGTGAAAAGAAAAAGGAAGGATGGAAAAGAAACAAGGAGTGGTTAGAAGTGCTTCTGGAGCATTTGAAAGTAAAACACCATTCTCCTCGTCCCTTCCAGGTCTTTCAAGCCGGATTTTGTCCTGATCCGCCAGCACGCCTACAGCATGGCTCTGGGGGAAGACTTCCGCAGCCTCATCATCGGCCTCCAGTACGGGGGCGTCCACACGGTCAACTCCCTCTACTCCATCTACAACTTCTGCAGCAAGCCCTGGGTGGTAAGTGATGATCCAGCCCTGCTGCGTGTCAGCACTGCACAGGAGATCTCTGGTACTGACAGAAAGCCCAGCTCACCTTCCCGGAGTTTCAAAGGAGTTGGTCTCTTTAGGTTAAAATCTAAACAACCTTAGAAATCCAGGTGGGAGTTGTTGGAGGAAAAAACCTACCAGCACTACTTCTTTATCAGCCTCTAGTTGTATCAAGATGCTATTTCTTCACCCTGAGCAGGATGTTTCCCTTGTCCCAGACCCAAAAGGATCACCAACAGCTGACAGTGCAGCAGCACCTAGATTTCTTGTAAGGCATGGGAAGGACCCACATGGGAAGAGGTAGAGAAAAGCAGTCCAGTCAGGGTCAAATCACCACACATGTAGAGTTTCTCAGCTGTCCCAGAACAAAATGGAGTATTATCATAAAGTGTTGGTTCATTGAACCTGAAACACTGCACCTTGGAAAGACTTAGGCTGGGTCAGCTCCTGATGAGGGCAGGGCAGTGTTTTGCTATTTTGCACTGGAAGATCCCTTCACCCATTCTTTAAATTTTGTCAAGTTCGCATGAGAATCTCAGAAAACCTTAAAAAATATTATCATTGGATTTTCTCAGCCCCAAATCCCCAGACAACTTCTATGACCAGCTCCAAGGCAGCTGTAGCTGCAGAAGCAGGAGAGTTAGAGACATAAGTTGGCTGTGAGCCACAAGAGTAAGGCTGGCCATGGCAGCACCTGCAGGAGGAAGTCAGACCCTGATACCATTTTGGAATTGTCGTATGGGTTTCCAAGCAGTTTCGTCCCAAAATGTGTTCTCTGATCACTGATGCTTCCAGAATGTAAATTTCCCTGCATTCTTCAAAGCAGCAAACTACAGCTATATGGATGTGAGAAGGAGATGGGGCTTTCCAATATGAAAGTTTTCCATGGAAAACTTTTAGATGCATTTTCAGGAATGCTCTTACTCATTGAACAAATTGAGCTTGGGGTGAGATGGAATTTTTATAGCAAATGATAGCTATCTTCCTCATCACCTAATTAAGTGGGGTTTTATTGTTGTTTTTCTCCTTGGAATAAATATCCTAGTGGTCCTCAGTGTGTTGGTTGGTTGCTCAAGTCCAGATGAGGTCTTAGACTTTTATTTCCATGACTGGGCAATGTTGGATTTAAGTAATTTCTTACTAAAATGGTACCAGTGTGATAAACAGAGTCTTTTCAGTTTTCACCCCTTTTGCGACATTTGTGAGGTTTGTTGAGACCAAAAGAAAGATCTTGTCTTTTCTAAAAATGCTGTCATGCAATAATCAGGGTAATGAGGACAATCTCACTTTGCCATCACTGTATAGGTGGTCAATGTACATTTGACCTCGGTTTCCATTTGATTTTTCAGTTCCAGGCTCAGTACCACACCTCCACACTGTTTCTGACAGTTGGTCCTACACCACATTTACACTGCCATGTGGTCCATTCCTCTGCTTTTGGGGTCAAGTCAGTCAGGGTTTAGTTGACACTTTGCAACTCATGCAATTATGTTTCTGATGGTGTGAAGGAGCCTCAAGATGTGAAAGGTCTATATTTAGGCATCTAAAATAAAAGAAAACAAACAAACTTAGCACATTAAAAAAAGGAAGAGAAAAAAAAAAAGCAGTGCTGGAAAGGCAGTGTGGGAGAACTTGGCTCTGCCAGCAGCTTGGCTCTAGCTACTCTGGGTCTGGTTGTGCCATGCTTTCCTCACAGGGAATACAGCTGGCACAGACAGCCTTCCCAGAGGAGTCAAGGAAACCACTTGCAAACAATTTCAACAGGTTTTCAGAGTGCCTCCATTCCTTGCTGCCCCTGCACACACATCACTCCCAAACCAGTGATTGTAACGTGCTCAGCAACCTAAGATTGCATTGAATGAGTGATGTTCAAATGGTATTTAAGCTCATGTAGAGATTGCAGTGGGGTATTTGAGGGCAAAAAGCTTCACTGGCAGCAGAATCAGAAAATTTTGTTTTTGTGATAACTGGGAAGTGAGAGATAGGGACACTTCGGTGCACGTTCCACTTTGATTGCAAAACAGGCATCTTGAAATAAGGGATCTGCGTAACAAAGATTACTGGAAACTTTTTGGATCTAGAAAACAGTTGAGATGCATGAAGAAATGAAATTAAATACCCCTGGGAAATGTGCCTTTCACTCTCATTTTTTATTTTCTCCAAAAACGGTTCCATTTCATAGAAATGTTTATGATTTTGTGGAGGGGGAGGAAACTGAGACTGCTTTTCCTTGGCAGTTTGCAACCATGTTTTATTCTCAGCAACTCTAATTACAATCAGCTGAGTTTGGTTTTGAGTTTACCCAAACATGCAGCCCCATTTTTAATGATGTTTGCCAGGTTTCCAGTTCTGCAATACAAAAATTTCTTTTGAGATTAAAACAGGCACAGTTTGAATTAGATGTTTATGAGAGAAAAGAAAAAAGTATTCAGGGAGCCTCACACTCTGAGAGAAACATCTAAGAAATCTAAGACGATCCCAGAACTATTGAGAAATAATACTACAAGCACACTAAGCACAAAGCTTCAAGGACCAATAATAATTTCTGTGTTAGAATTCTAAGTTGCAGTGCAAAATACAATGGGAAGAATGCTCAGAGTAGTACTCACACTGCATGCAGGTAATGTCTGTTATTGCAAAGCAACTTCTGCATCTGTAAGGCAGCAGGAAACATGAAAGTTTTTCTGACAGTCCCCTCCTGAGTCCAGGGACTCCTAGCCAAACTGTTATTGACTGTCAAGTAATACAGGCTCCCTGATGACCTAGGCATTTTCAAAATGTGTTAAAGGCCTTAAGATGCTCTGAATGGATCTTTTTTTTTCTCTGTAAAGACTCCCTGCATGTAACTGTTCTCCAAAGAGTCAGGCCAAGGCATTTCCCTTGCCTGCGTGTTCCAGGTACCTTAAACCAGGCTCTGCCTTCCCCCATGTGTTATCTGTGGTCTGGATGCAATCTCACTAAAACCAGTGGAAGGACAGAAAGGCAGAACTGCTGCCAGCATGTGGAAGGTGTGGTTATATCTAGCAGAGCTGCTGACAACAACATTCCTACCCATCTGCATGGGGAGATGTTACTTGAGCTCTGTTATCAGGTATCTTAGAGGCTGCTGCACCACGTAACGTAGGAGTCTCTTTGTCAACATCCTGTCCCTAAGAACTGGTAAAAAAAGAGAAAATGGGAGGGAACTGTCCCATGAGGGGCAATACCAAAGTCAGACCTTTTTGCAGGCTTGGCCCAGTGACAAGGCTCCCAGATGTCTGAATGTCTCATCTGAAACACTCGCTATTTCAGCAACAGCCAAGAGCTGTATGCTTCAAAAGGAGCAAGTCAGAACATTGTCTATCAGCTGCACAGTTGTTTCAGTTATTTTGTTTGAGCTGTTTTCCCAGGATAATTGTACATTGCCTCAACATCACAGTGTCCATGGTTCACCAGGGCTGCATGCACACACAGCAAGGGGCATGAGCTGTTCTCAGCCAGAGTGTTTTTCCTTCTCTCTCTGTCTCTGGCTCATTGTGTTTAACTTTTAAGCCCTGTTTGCTCACCTTGCTAGTCAAAACAGGGCTTTATTTTTCTTTTCTAGATGTGCAGGGCTAGTGCAAGTAGTTGAGAGAAGCAAGCTGTCCTCCTTCCACAACATCAATACCTTCCTTGCCAACAATAATTATTCTACATTGGGAGTTTTTCCTCTTATCTGCTGATGCATGTGAGGGTGGTGGTGGTGTTAGAAATGGGATATGCTGCCTCTTGATGTTTCCTGAATTTTCTTTAAATGCTGTGTTTTGAACTACGAGATTAGGAAAAGGATACTTTGCATTTGTCTGCAAATCTGCTGGCAGCTGCCTCTTCAGCATCTGGCCTGGGTCTGGCACACACCTTGCAGCCTAATTTTTTTTTCACAGTGACTGCATGCCAAGATTTAACTCTCAAAGGGGTTGTTCTTCTCCACCAGCAAATTAAATTTCAACTTCTTATGTAGCAATTCTTTTGGAGTCCTTAGACTAGCCCAGTAACCAGGAGAGAAGCCTTAACAGGGCTACTCAGCAGAAAACATTCTCAGTACCTCTCTCTATCTGCAATGTAACCTTGGTGTTGTGATTTGGTGCATTTACTGGCTCCAGCTGTTGCCCAGAAGTGCTCAGAACATGCAACACTAAGGTGCTACTGTTATTGTGAAGAAACTGAGCTTTCTTTTCTTTCCCTTCTTCCCTAGATGTCTATTTCCTTCCCTTAGGTGACACAGAGATCTCCTTCAAGATTAATACATCCCTACCTTTGATGGGCAACTTGAGAAACTCATGCAAAGACTTAAAATCTATCCTTACTTGGCCCAGGGTGGAGACTTTTATTAATTAACTTTATTTTGCCTGATTCTGAGGGGCTTGGAAACTGAATTCAATTTATAAACTATGTTGTGAATAGGACTCAATGGGGAAACTCAGTCCCATCTACCAGCTCAGCAGGACCCAATTCCCAAACACTTTATTCTCTTATATGGCTGCCAGTCCAAGCAGTTCACCAACAGTCATGCCAGTTCAGCACTCTGTGGTAGCAGGGCTGTGTCTAAGCTCCTCCTGAGAATCTGGGATATGCATCACTCTTACTCTCTTTGGTATACGAACCCTACTTCAGAAACATTTTCTGTCATGGTTATTAGGTTTCCCCCTTATAGTTTTGATGTTTTCTCAGGGTGATGAATGATGGATTGAACAGGGAGGCTGCAGAGAACATACAGAATAGTCTGCTTGCTTCACAGATGGCTGAAGTGGAGCAGGAATTTTCTGTGATGTGTTACACTTCTCTTGGGGTTTTGGAACCTGAACAGAAATCAAAACTCAGTCCTACCATGGGGAGCTTTGTGTCTGGTTGGGCACAACCCTGCAGGGTGAAAGGGTTTATAATGGTGATAGTGGTGATGATAGTGAAGTTCATGCTGATGGGTGGGGACAATGACAAATGTTCTTCCTTTTGTGTGAAATACCAGAGTGGCTGCTGTCCCCATTGATGTCATACTGCTCTCTAGATACTGCCCTCACAGAGTGTGGCCTCCCTCAAACCTCATGGTAGATGGGACAGGGACAGGCAGATGAGCTCCTCTCTCTCTCATCATTCATGAAGGGCTGTTGGGGGCCCTTGGTTCACAATAAATGTTAGTTCTGATTAACAGTGGACTCTACTCCCTTGGTCTGACACTCAAACCCTCTTGTACTCGCTGTCCCTTAGCAGCTCTCCTGCCCTCCAGCACAAAGTGCCTTGCTTGGATTTGGTTGTGAGGAAGAGATCCAAGAGACAGCTTTGGTTTATTTGGTCTCTGATGGGAGTGGTGGCACTGATTTCCTGGCTCTATCCTCTACTAAGAAAGGCTCCTCTCCCCAGCTGTATTTTGAATGCAAATCTTGTTCATAGTAGATCTCTAAGTAAATGCAAACTGATTCCCTTCTGGCTCTTGAATCCCTTCTATGCTCCCTTAGTCCAAGGTTTGTGTGCTTAGGCTGGCTTGGCCATGAATAAATACAGCAGCATCATATTTTCTTGCTGCTCTCAGGTCAAGAAAGCAAGGTGGGAAAGACATGATAACATTTCTCTCACCTCCTTCACCACTATCAGAACATTTTGCAAGCATTTGCCTGTTGCACAATGAGTCACTGACATCTACTGTGTCTGTTTTTTGTTCCCCCTCCCTCACCCCAAGTTCTCTCAGCTCATTAAAATCTTCAACTCGCTGGGCCCTGAGAAGTTCCCCCTGGTGGAGCAAACGTTCTTCCCAAGCCATAAGCAGATGGTGAGTAACTTTGCTTTCTTCTAATGCCACTATGGATGAGGTGGAGACAACAGATGCAAGTTGGACACAGGAAATGGTGGCAGGGATGCTGGAATTTTGCTTACAGAAAAATACTATCTAAAAAGTGCTATGCAAAAGGCACTGCTTGGGAACCTCTTTCCATTCTTGCCCAGCCCTCCTCTAGGTCATGTAAGGACCCTGAAAAAAATGTACAAAGAGGCTCAAAGGCTCAAAACTAAAGCAGAATTCAATTTTCAAACACAGTGAACAAAAAGCTCATCCCTTAGAGCAAAGAATCACTCTATTCAGATAAAGTAGATTTTCCCTACTCAAGGAATTGTTTAAAATATTCTGACAATTTGGAACATGGGTCCTAAGAGATGTTTGTTTCACAATGTTAGTTTGCTTGGTCTGTCACGTGCTCATCAACCATGAAACATTTATCAACCTGAAGGTACTCAGGGTAACTTGGAGTTCTTAAAAGTTTGTTTCAGCTTCTCATGTTTTCTTTGCACAGTGCTTTGGGATCTGGTCTTTCTGTCAACAGCTGAACACTCAGTGCCCTGTGTGACTGCTGGGCACTGTACCAAACTCTCAGGGCACCTTCCAAAGAAATCTGCATAGGTGCCTTTAGTCCTGGAGAACATGGCAAAGAGAGGGGCTTTGTTTACAGCTGGTCATGGCTCTTTTTTTCCCTGTGTTAAAGGAAAGACTAGTCCTTTGTGAGTTTTTGCTCCCAACTTACATCCATGAATTAGTGGCTCTTCCTACATGGCTGAGGCTTTGATGAAACCCAGTATGAACCATGACCCCTTGTGTGACCACTGGCTGGCTGAGCTAATTTCCCAGGCTTGACTGTGAACCCAAGCAGCATTGCCAGCCTGAACACAAGGGCTGTTGAGATGTCAAACTAAGGCTCAAAAATATTCAATCCCATCTTTTCTCACACACTTGTTACAACTGTGGGACAGCCACAACACAAAATAGGGTGTAGATACATGATCCTCTAGTTTCTTGTGAAAAATCCCACTGCTGCCTGCTAGGTACTCAAATATTTTGAAATGCAAGTCCTTCACCTCTCTGTTCCAATACTGTCTACCTGTGCTGTGTAGACTATGGCACTTCCATGCTTCACAGGCATATTGTGGAGGTAAGTAGAGTCATGAAGTTATATTATCATTTAAGACATAAATAAATGGATAGTCCTTAAACAATGTGACAGTGTTTTGCACATTTATGAGATTAAGTAGTCACATAGCTGTTGCATTTAATTATTAATGATTTATGAAGAAGGTTTTGTGACATAAGTAATACTTCAGGACAGTTGTGACTTGGACCACCATTTTAGGAACAGTATTTTGGAAGATATGATAAAGGTTATCATTGCAAATAAGTTAGCACTTTCAGCACATTTTTCTTGTCTGGCTATCTGATCCTTGGTTCCTCAGATGTAGATATATTTGGTACCAGCAAAGTTGATTGGTTTAGCACTGATATTAATTTCACTTATTTTCCATCTTTATAACTAAGCACCTACTTGGAGATGCTATTATTTACTTCCAAAAGGGTACAGGAAGCCTTTTAAATTGTAGGTAATCTCATATGAACACAAACACTACTGCTGACATGCAAGCCTGAGTAATCTGGTTTAAATCAGTCACTTCCCAACAATTTACAGAGCAACAATCCACTTGGGCAAGCTCAGGTCAGCCCTTCCCAGGTGATGGGGGTGGTCTGCCTCACAGAATGAATCTTCACAACTTATAAATATCTTTTCTGGGAGCATCTTCACAGCATCCTGGGTTGTGAGAGTCTGAGAGGTCAAGTGCCTACACCAAGCATGCTGCACTACAGTCATCACCAAACACCTGTGGAAGTTGCTTCTCCACTGTGCATCAGTTTCTCCATTTGTCAGATAGGAATATACTGATCCTCTTTTACCACTCTTTCTCTTTACTCTCCTGGAGGTATTTCCAAGCTGTACCAGTGAGCACTCATAAAACTCACTGTGTTCCTTTGATGGGTGACCCCCTGGAAGTGTTTATAACGAGTGCTATGGTTTCACCTCTCCGCAATGTGACACACTTTAAGTACTTTAATTCTCACACAGGAGACCTTCATCCTTCTATATCCAAAATTTTCCAGAGTCTACTTTCTAAACCTTTGGATTAAACAGAGAACAGATTCAAAGCCCTCTTTCATTCCTTCCTTCATCTCTGTAGAGACTAGATTTTCCAAGAGTAAAAAGTGAGATATAGGAGGTTTCTAATGGACAGTAGGTCCATTTTTGTGAGCATTTTAACTTATCTGAAAATGCTTTTTCTGAAGCTTCTTTCTCATGAGAACAGGGCACTTTAAATCAGCCTTAAACAGTAAGCCTAAAGAGAGGACCCAAGATTCTGACATTTCACAGCACAAAAGATGAACCTCTCTTCCCTTTGCCATGGGCATGCACCTTTCAGACCTCCCCACAATGTTCAGTTTTCTGGAAATAAGAGCAATCTGGTAAGTGTTCTTCCAAGGACCTACTGGTGCTACAGCCAACCCTAATGACTGCCTTGCTCTGTACTGACCTCCTATGGCCAATTAACAACTGGGAGTCATTAACTTCAAAACGGATTTTTCGCCTCTCCTGGGCTTATCACCACAATAACAATTCTTAGAGAGAACAAGCTCTTAAAAAGAGGGGGGGGTTCCTGAAGGGATCTTTGCCAAAGCACAAGAATTACCAGAGGTGGAATATCTCCTTTGGGACCAATAAAAGAGTATCAGGAAGGGAAAGGAAATTAATAAATCCAGTTGCAAATCCATTTGCGTACATTTGAAGTCGACAAAAACTAATATAAGTGAAGCAGAGACAGAATGTCTGTGATAGAAATAAAACCACTTTACTGTTTAGAATAAAAGGACACTATAAAAAGTGAACATTATGCAACATTACCTTAAAAGACAATATACATTCACTGAATATAAAATTTATAAATAACATGGAGGAAATCTGTAAACAGTGCTAGAAAATTTAGCAACAAATACATTCCTTCTGGACAAGATTTTTCACATGGGTTTGGTTCTCTCCCCAAGTTTCCATGACTATCAGGAACAGCAGAGTGGCTCTATGAAGGAAGGACAGTGTCAGAGAGAAGGAGAAGCCAGTACAAGCAAAACAGCAGCAAATGTTTAGTGGGTTTTTGTGTTTTTTTCTCAAGACTGGTAGCCCCAGAAGCCACTTACTCTAAAAAAATCCAAGGCTTTTTGCAGTTTGCTAAATTCTGTTCTGTCCTTTGAAGCTATAAAGCACATTATAAGCGAGCAGTATTTTCAGAGACACCTGCAAGGATGGAAATTTGTTCTTATGGAAGCCTTTATTTCCAACAGTCTTTACTGTAAAAACACAACAGTATGTTTCCCATCAACATTTCACTCTGACAAGTATGAATGGGATACCATGATAGATTTATGTTTTAGAATAGTCCTACCTAAAGGGTCACGCAACTCTCCAAAACATGGGAAATTGAGACTTAAAAATGGCATTTTTTTTCCCATACAGGGGAGGTAGAAGCCTCCCACAAGAGGACTTTATTTAAGAAACTCCATGCACAGATCTCCTCCTACTCTCTACCCCCTCTATTTTGGAAAAGGCAAATAGAATCTAACCTTTCCCAAACCTTCAATATCTATTTTTGTCATTTTAAAGGGGAAAACACTCTACAGCGAGTAAGGGGAAAAAACATGCACAAGAAACTGAACAGCTTCGGTCTACAAATTAGCTATCCACTTTTAAAAGTATTTTTAATAATATTTGTGTGTCTAAAGCATGGTGGCAGGGGCTGTGTGTGTAATCCCGGACATCTCCATTGGCAGGCAGAAGTGACTTAGCAAAGCAGAAGAAAGGAGAGCTGACAGAAAGGATGAAGTCTTTGAGTCCAATTTAGAGCCTCTTCAATCCATGTAATGGCTTCTACTTCAGGAGTGCCTTCAGGCAGGTCCTTAATGCAAGCACAAGCCCAAGAAATGCATGTTCCTGATAGCATCCACAGAAACAAAATAAAGAAGCTTCCCAAAAGAAATGTATTTTCACTGGATTCTTCCCCCTCCTTTTGGCTTCACATTTTGAAAAGCCTTAACAACTGTTTCTTTACACAGCAAGGGCAAAGATTTGCCATCAAACCTCTGCCCTTGCCAGTCTAGCTGTCTGCATCTCAGAAACATTTTACTGTCTGCAAAACAAAGTGGGAATATGCTTCACTTGCTGGTAATGCATCTGCTGTTTTGTTGTTTACAAAGCACATAGCTACATTATATCCTACGTAGGGACACAAGTCCTCATAGTATTAGAATGCAAATATTTTCACAATAATTTGAGTGCAATACTGTGATGTCTCAGCTAGCTAAATGAATCAGTGACAGGTAAAATATGCAGAGCTGCAGTTTAATGAAAATTCAAATCAACACTTTACTGCATCGAGGGGCATTTTTGTTTAGCCTTCCAAAGCTTTGAGAAGTGGCTGCAGCTCAAAGAGACACTGGCTTTGCCAAGTCACCTTGAGCTTAAGAAGGGCCACATTCTGCAATGCCAACTCCAAACAATGCAGACACTGAGAGTGGCTCCACTCTGCCCCCAGTGACCCTCACAGATTTTGTCAGCCATGTCAAAATCGAACAGAGATTGTTCCACTTGGCCCAAAGCCCAAACTCATATTTTGCCAAAAGGAACAATTTTCTGGGCCACCACCTGGTCCTGTGACAGGTGTCATGAAGCACCCTACTCTCCCTCTCATCTCCAACCCATTATTTAGGAGTAGTCACAGGGAAGAGGACTTCTGAGAAATGTTCCAAATGTAAATCACAGGAAAATCCAATAGACTTTCAATGTGTTTTGTGCTGCATTGCCACTCAGAGCTGCTGGGGAAAAAAATATATGTAGCAGACCTGGGCACTTCTTACAGCAATTCTGTGAAAATGCCCTTCAAAGTTCATGCTAAAAATGAAGCTTTTTGCTGCAACAAGTCATCCAGCAAATGGGGTGTTTCAGAGGGTGTACATTTGGCAGAGCTCTAGTAGCACACAAGGAACTTAAAAACACATCAGGGCCCATCTCAGACACCCATTCTTTTCCATTTGGCAAAGTGGTTCTAAACAACTCTCCAGTAATTGAGGTCACTGATTGTAAAATGCTGTATTGCCCCAAGCTGGAATCACTGCAACAACTTTTTCCTGCTCATGGCAGCTCTGCTTTCTAAGTGGAATGAACGGAAGATATATGGAAACTTAAGATAAATAATCATAATAATACAAAAATGAAGTTAAGCACAATCTTATCCCTGCCCAAGCCCTCCCCATCCAAAACTTAAGTCACCCATTTTGTCAGCACCCCTTCTTCACCATCATTAAAACTTAAAATACTTTTATTTGATAAGAAAAATTATATTATAGTTTTCTTAATAATAAAAAACCAAAATAGAATGAAAAAAACTTCTCCAGTCAACAGCAAAGCACAAGACAGTAAGGCTTCTCCTCCCACATGACTGCAGGACATGGTATGAGCACATGCACAGGGCTATGCTTAACAGTGCCTAGGGGGAAACACAGCACTTGACACAGAAGGAATCCTCAGGGCAGCTGAAAATTTTATGATCCCAGACAACACTTATTAGAAGACCACTTTTCCTTGCCTAGCCCACACACACACTTCCTTTCACCATATAAACAAACGCAGCTATTGTAGCTGCAGGGGAAGAACCGTGGTGCAAGGAGTTACAGAGGAAACAATGACTGTAGCCACTACTGCAGATACACTGGAGCTTCAATATCTTAAAAGCGACTCACCAACTCGGAATGTCAATATTTCTGTCTTTAAAACACAATCAAACCATTCTTTTGTTTATAACACCAAAAAAAATCCACATCCTGTCAAAAATAGCTTATGTCATTATGTGTATATACATCTTAGTTCAGCAAAACACTATTTTGGCTATATTTTTTTTAATAATATGAGTTCTAGCAAGTCTCCCCTTTCCCTCTTGCACATGATTGATTTATAGTTGTTATTGTTGCATCTGTTTGGCTTAAGGTGTTCACAAGCTGGTTTTGCTGTTGAAGCTAAGCTGCAAAAATTTCAGGGGCCAATGCTGCTCAAAACAGGATGGGACAACCCTTCTTATGCTCTGCTGTAGTTGCATTTACCTCCCTGAAAATAGGGGATGGGTTTTTTGTTTTTGAAACAACAACAACAAGAATACAAAATACTCTCTTTTGTTCTGGGTAAAGCCAGAACTTTAAATGTGCTGTTGCATTCACACTGTGACTGAATTAGCAAGGACAGTCAGTCAACAATGCTTTTACCAGATGATGTGGTCAGAAACACCAGGTAAAGTTTCCCATTGCTGGAGTCAATCACATTGCCAATCTCTCCTAGAGAGGAGGATTTCTTTTGGATGTCATTTTGTCCATAGTTTAGGCTGGGTTTCTTTTCATTTTCCTTCATTTGCCTGATTAATGGAAACTGTTTCCCTTAAAATAGGTTTTTCTATGTATTTTCAGCACTTAGTGCGTGAGGAGGGGTGATGGGAAGCCAGCGCTTAGAAGAATACAGTGCCTAATTGGCATAGTTTTTAGATTTTTGTTTTCCTAAAAAAATAGAGATTATATTGCTACAGCTAATGATACATGTAACAGAGCAAGAGCTCCATCTTTTTTTTTTCCTTTTTTTCCCTCCCATTTTTCCCTCTGGTGTGCAAAAGTAAGCTCCCATATGTTGTCTGATCAGAATGAGTGGTATCAAAAAATTGAAAAGGTGATTAAAAATTCAGTAAGGTCGCACAGACTTTTTTCTTTCCTTTCCTTTTTTTTTCCTTTTCTTTTTTAAGTGTTCGAAGTGCTAGAATTTGCATGAAAATAGGCACTAATTTCATTGTCATCATCACGATCTGGTAAGAGTTAGTGTCCAAAGGAAGATCAGCCACAAGTAAGGGAGAGGGGAGATAAGGAAAGGGAAAGTTGCTCAGGGATCTGTGGCATTGATTATCGTTTTGTCTGGAGGTGCCCATCCTCTATACCAGCTGCAGTAGCCTTCCACCCTCTGGATGCAGGCATAGTGCTTTGCTTGATATCCCGAGTGGCCGAAGTTGGAGAGCATGTCTGTCCAAATGCACTCATTCTTGGAGGTGGCAAAGCAGGGCAAATAGTAGCAGGGCCTAATCTGCAATTGGAAAGAGAAATCAGGTAAGGCTACATGTAAAAACAATATTATATAATATGTCTTTTTAACAGAGACAAGTGATTCAAAATTCCACAGCCTCAAACCTTGCTTACTAATCCAAAATTCAGCCTCAGTTCTGTAAGCACGTAAGCATGTGCTTAGCTTCACACACACAGCTAATTCTGTCGTCAAAAGGGCTTTTCAGGTGCAGAAAAGTTGAGCTTATGTCTATGTTTTTGCAGGCCTGACGCCACATGCAAAAGTCTTAGTTCCAGTGCCAGGCTGTGGGGTTTCAAGTACTCAAAATGTTTACACAGGAAAAAAGCTGGACATATCTTGCCAAGCCTTTGGTACCCGATTTCATTCACCTGCAAATGATTCTGCATAGATTCTGAAAGTCTTCCCCCACCCCAATAAACTCCAACAGGGTATTAAAGGCATAGACTCTGCATTTTTATTTGATTGTCTCTTCTCTGTCTCAACACTGAAAATGAACTTTACTTCTTCTCTGTAAAAATTGCTGTCCTCCATTTCTCTTCCTGGCTCTTCTCTGGCATCATTGAGTATTACCAGCCAGGAGAAACAGAGTTCTTGGGCTTGAATGCCACCCTAGAGACACACCTACCTTGCAGCTACAGCCCAGGTGATAACGGTGGTTCAGTCCTTTGCGCTGGGACAGAGTCAGCCGGTCCCATTTCTCATACCAGTTGCACAGGCCAGTGTAAACCTTCCCCTCATACACCCGGCCTTGAAAACAGACACATGGTCACAAGTTAGCACTTCTCAGCTCGAGCACTTCTCTTGTTTCCTGACATCACTAATGCTCTCAATATGTTTGGCTTCAGCCACTGCTCAGCAAATGCTTTCTTTTTATTAACTGGTTCAGGAATCTCTGGCCAGCAAGATAACAGCACTTTGAAAGTCAGGAGTGTTGTGCCAGCTGAGAGCACCACCAGCAACATGCAATTTAGTAATGCTCTCCAGCTCCTCTTAACAACAGAGCAAATTAACTGACACGTTCCCTAGAAACAAGACTTGGCAAGTGCCACATGTCCATCCCCCTGCATCCCCCCATTTCATCCTCCAGCTCATTCCAGAAATGACCTTCCATTTATGACACAGCCCAGTAGCACCCAGTTCCCTGTGACAGACATGCCAGCTCAGGTCTAAATTGAGAGCCATGAACTGTCATAAAACATACTTGTCAAAGCACGTCTGGGTATAAGATACACTTTAGGAAAGAGAGGGACATCTAGAGAGTGAAGTGACTCTCAGAGTCACTCAGAGTAGAGTACTGGACACCAGAATACTGTTGGCCATCTTAACACTTAGGAAATTGTGTACAGAGCTATCTACACCGCTGCCCATGTCCTTAGCAGGTGTGTGTATAAAACAGAAGAGGTTTTGCTTATGGAGAAGTACAAGGTCCATTACCTGTAATCAGATATTGGTACTTGTTGACCTCCAGCTTGACTCCACAAAGACTCTCAGAGGCTTCTGTGTAGATGTACTGAACATGTGGCATTATCTGGAAGCCCCTGTACATCTAGAGAAAGAATAAAAAGTCATCTTCAGAGGACAAATTTCACTTAAGGTTCTTTACAATCTACATTCCTAGTTTGTGGTGGTAAGCAATAAATTTTCTGGTTTTTACAAGAGTGAAGGAATAATGACACTGTCTGGACTCATGGAAGTCTCCCTACCAGATCTGCTGGTAAAGCAGAAAAAACACCTGCTAATAAGCCATTGCAATTCAGCACAGGGACCAGTTTTTCCCATTCATATTAGTTCCAGTGGCACTGACTGAACAAAGTGCCAATGCTGCAGGCTCTGCCAACATCCTGAACATTTTTTTCCCCCTTATAAAGGTCAAAATTAGGGAGAAATAAAATTAGTTCAAGCTTGGAATCTTTCTCTCTATGTGATTTAAACAATTTCTTCCAAACTAAAGGGTTTTTCTTTTAAACAATTACCCTATTTTCCAGTGTTGTTGCTGTAAGAGTTTCAAACCTTTGGCGCTTGATCTAAGTCATCGAGCCAGACACCTCCTTCTCAAACGTGTAGCACACGCAACTCCTGCTGACCTCAGCAAGGACTTACTGTTTCTCTAACTCAATGAATGCAGACATTGAATTCTACACCATTTCTAAAATTAGTCCCATACTGATGGGCGCCATAAAGAAAATATCATGTATACATAATTCCTCTGCACTCCTCCTCCATCTTCATAATCTTTCTTGCAGCTCAGTTTAATTGAAACATGAGCCCACAGATATACTGGCAATTGGATTCAGTCAGAAATTAGCACATGTCCCCATCTGACCTGGCCTTACTGCTGCAATCTAGAGAAACTCATGTCCACCTGTTAGCAGCATAATGAAGTCTTTGCATAGCAATGAAACAACCACTACATGTGTACATTGGACCCATTAAACATATCCTATTTTTGAAACACAGAGGATTATTTTCCTGAGAATTTAATCTTTAAATATGTTTTTTTGTCTTTTCAAAGCATTCAGTGACTCTTTTTTCCCTGCCAACTCCACGAATGGCCAATATTTAGAAGTTAAAGAAGAAATAATACAAGTCAGAGAGAATCAGTTTCCTGGCATTTCCCAGCCTATCCTTTTCTCTCTCATCTTTACTGATAGACAGCACATTCAGTTTAGTAGTAAATATTAATTATTTAGGCAAAAGAGGATCAGAAAATCCCAAACAATCCCAGAGCTACAGATCCTTGCTGCTGTGTCACCTAAGCTGTAGTATTCTTCTCCAGGCTGCATTCTATCCCTTTAAGTCTCCCATTACTCCAGTATATTTCACCATGCCCTTACCTCCTTTAAAAACAACAAATCTTTTTCTTTGTGGAAGAACATCAGTTAATTTAACAGACTTTATGCTAGGCCCAAATACTTAATATAAAACCATAAGAAACTACTACTAATTCTGCTATGCTGATTGGCCAAATTATCTTTGGAGCATCTATGGAATGTCAGCCAGGTAAGTTTTTTTCTCCTTAGATTCCCCTAATCTGTATGACCTTGCAACAGTGTCACAACTCAGTAACAGCATTGTTGGGTGCAGTAAAAGACACACTAAAGAGTTTGCATTTTCCAGCCTTTCTTCTATACCCAGCTAATATGCAAGCAAAGTACTTTTTTTTAATTAATCCTACTATACCAACAAAAACTCATAGATCATGCTTGAAATATGACATTGTATCCATAAGTGGCCAAAGTCTTTCAATGGAGATGGAAGAAGTGAACTTTACCTAATCTCTGCTTTATCCCTGCAATTTTCTTGGTATTGGATGACCTACTCAGATTTTCCAATCCAGTCAACAGAGCTGGAGATCTAGATTCTGGCACAAGCATCCTGTCTGTCCTTGGATGAGTTATTTAGCCCTCAGCACACTTTTGTTTCTTCCTTCCCAAGGGTACTGTGAGGAAAGGCACATAGAATAAAGGTCACGTGTCCAGACCCCTCTCTAGTGGGTGTCACACCAAGAAGCTCAGATAACAGTATCTAAGCAGATAAAATGAGCTAAGATAACAGCTGGGGCTGCCCATTCCCTCCAGGCAGTGCATTATCAACACTGCAGAGAGCTGCACACTGTGCATGGCAGTGCAACGGATCAGTCGCTCACAGCGCTGAGCTCATGTTGGGCTAATTAAGCATCTCTGTTATAAGGTCTGCATGTGAGCAGGTACACTTGGAGCCCTTTCTTCCTGCTGCCCACAGGGCTATGAGCTACCCTAATTATTCCCCTGGGAAGCTGCTCAGGACTTCCTACAGGACTGTTAGCCATCACTTTTCACATCTTCTAAGCTATCAAGCCCAACATGACTGCCTAGGAAGTAGCCAGTGATGCTGAACTGGGGCTTGTTTTTCAGCTCCTGGACCTAATTTCCTGTTCACATTACCATCAGGGCCACCACAGTCAGGGCTCCTAAAGAAAGCATGCTCAGCCTCCCAAAAAGCACTTCCACCCAGCCCTCAGTGATCCACATCGATGGATCCACTGTCACGCTGACTGAACCTATGCTGGGGC
This sequence comes from Geospiza fortis, assembly GCF_000277835.1. Taxonomy (NCBI): domain Eukaryota; kingdom Metazoa; phylum Chordata; class Aves; order Passeriformes; family Thraupidae; genus Geospiza; species Geospiza fortis. The sequence continues at coordinate 1,170,356 of NW_005054334.1, read as the reverse complement.
AGACAGGGCCTCCCACATCCTCTGATGACTGAACAAAATTCACCAGTAGGACCTTGGTTCTCAGGGAAGGAAAAAGAAAGTTTGGCAAGAGGGACTCTTCTACAGATGCCCACTGTTCAATAAAACAATACCTTGGGCATTATTTTTGAATATACAAAATGTCTTAGAAGTGCTGTTAGACCAGTCAGAAGAAACCCACCCATAAAGCTAGCCTCTCTCGTAATTGCTACCCTCAGAGTTCTCCTGTCCCCACAAATGTGTATTTTTGGAAGCATAATAACAGCGAATAAAGTATTAGCAAGCATGACATGGTGATGTCTGCTAGTGCTGCTCTATTTCCATCTGTGTCAGCATTCCCCTTAGCAGCCTCCATACTGCCTCAGAAATGCACAGGCAAATCCTGTGGTGGTTCCTGCTGCTTAAACGACTTCAACCTGTAAAACTGTTCATGATGTTCCTCCCTGTATCCCTCCCCTGTGAGGTTGCACTAGATACCAAGAGCTGGGAGTCACACCTTGCCTAACCTTCAGCTACCTAAAATATAGGCAATTCACAGGAGTTAGGCATCCTCTCTAGTCAAATGCCAAGAACAGACACCTCCAGAGCAACTCAGCCCATCCTAAAATAGCTGCCTACAACTTGTGGGCTGAATTACACTTTGGTGATTCCTCTCTCTACCCACTGACAATCAAGAGAGCAGGAAAGACTCAACACCTCATTTTAGTCTGTCTAAAATTAAACTAAATTAATCCTACCCCACTTCTTTCCTCTTGGGACTATCACATTTCCCCCCATAGACTCATTTTACAGATAAGCAACAAACCAAGAAAGTCTCCTTCCTTCTGGCCGCCTGTGCAGGGTGCTGCCATGGTCAACCAGGACTGTTTGTGCTCATGGAGGAGAAACATCTTATCTCCCTGTTTCCTTTGCAGTTTCCTGAAATAGGCTTGGGCCATTCTCAGAATGCACTGCAAGATCACGGAACATGTAGGGGTTAGATTACTCCTGTGCAGATTTATGACACGTGATCTCAAAGCATTCTTATATTATTTGAGAAAGCAGTGGGGAGAGGCAGAGATTGCTTGGAAAAGCACAAGACCTCTTCAGACAACAAACCTGAACTCTAGAAAGCCCAGCACTGTTCTGTCCCTGTGGGCTGATCTTGTGCTCCAGTCCAGGCCCCAAGTTGGTTTAGTTGTGAAATGCAGCAATGAGTTCAGGAATATTAGTGAGATCAAGAATCTAACCCACAAACTCCAAGGAGCCTGTGAAAGGACTACAGAGATGGTTTGTTGCCCTTTAAGGCTTTCAGTGCTTTCCACAGCAATTCAGCACACACTGATAGACTAAACGGCTTGTTTATATTTCACCTGCAGGTGCAGAAGGGTTTATGCAGACTGACATGTTAGTTTTATCTTCAGAGTTGTTCCCATACAGCTGTGCAGAGCCATAGGCCTCCTAGCTTTCATTGGAGTAAACAATGGGAAAAATTTGCTGTGTCACTCAGAACTCCCCCACTGTATGGATCTAAATCCCTCCTTATACTGAAGTCTCTAAGCAGAAAGACAGCAGGGTTTCCAAAGAAGACAGTTGGTTTGTTTGTTTATGAAGAACTTTGTCCTCCGGACATTCCAGTCCTACTGAGCACTTTGCTTCAGGTTCCTTCCTGCCAAAGGTCACAGTTAAATGTCCAGTGCAACATCCCACCATCTAAGCAGCAGACATAAGGGCAGTTTGACCAACATACGATTTCCTTTTTAAAATCCCACTTGCTTTTGTTGGACACATAACTTCCTAAAAAACACTGTGGAACTGCTCCTGCAGAAAGGCCCTGTGCTGCAGAACAACCCAATGAAAACAGCCGTGACAAGCTCAGGTGTCTTAATTAGAAGTGGGGCACTGTTCTGAGTGGTTAATAGGGCAGTAATTCATTTCAAGGCACTACCATCATTCTAGATCACTGTTCATGGTCATATGTTAGACAGGAAGCACCAAACTCTTGGCTGAGAAGGAGGAAAAGAAGTGGTACTGGACAAACCAGGATGAAATCAGAAAGAGAAGCTGATGAAGTCACTGCAGCATGTGGACACTGAGTAGTTTTGTGAAGCAGGATACACTTGCTGAGCTGGAGAGTGACAAAACTGGAGAAGAAAGGCAGAGTGCTGCAAGCTTGATGAAGCCAACAACAGCCATTAAAAAAAAAAAAAAGTGGCAGTATTGTCTCATTATTGCCAACACAACCAGTTGTTGGTTTGTTATTTTTTTTACAAATGTATATTTCCTTTGGAATCTTGCAGAGAAATTTTTAAGGTTTTTAAGGAAGTTAACAAGCCCAGCACCTCACGCCCTCTTATTCAAAGTGCAGGCATTCCACTCTTGTGGAAAAGCCGTGCTAGGACCAGATTTGGCTACGTGCATGGTTTTGCGACAGCTTATGAAACAGGCTTTGCGTCTCCTCCTCCCAGCTTTCGTGCTTAGCTATAAACTGCCTTATAAAGAGAGTTACTGTTACAAGGCAAGCAAGTGACTGTTTTTTTCTGAACCTTTACTTTGTCTAATATGTTTCAGATTTCTGCAGTCTCTGCCAAGCTTTTCCATTCCCTTTCTTTTTTTTTTCTTTTTTCCTAAAGACATAAACCAGTCTTATGACTGGAATGGCACTGCCAAGAAAAACAATCTAAGGCTGATTTTTAGCATTACATAACAAGGGGGCAGTTTAAGAAAAACCTAAGTCCAAAGCAGCAGGTTGAGTGCAGTTTGTGCAGCAAATAATTAGAGCTCTGAAGAAAGAAACTAAAGAAATCGAGCAACTGGTGTAGTTGTACCTCTTTTCATCTCTGAATCAATACTTCAGCTCTTCTAAGCTGACAATATTTAAAAGCTACAACGCTCTGTTTAGCTTTATATAAAGACTTCACTATATGATTTTCATTTGTTTTGTACATGGAAAAAATGCTGTAATCCTAACTAGTGGTCACAAAGAAAGCAAGGAAAGAAGAAAACGAGCACTCTCCCAAAGGCTGGCAGACCCCCTACCATAATTTCCTTCTTGGACTTAATGAATGTGCTGCATGGAAAAGCTGGCATTTCCAGTCTAACACTGTGCATGTTGAACACAAAACACTTCTTCAGTACCTAGAGAAGACCATCTGGCATCTTTTACTACCAGAAATCTTAAAATAATGGGAGAATTCAGGTATTCAGCACTGTATGTCAGGAATGATCTCTTCCTGCTCCTTTCCCCTCTTCAGGCAAGTTTCTACCAATTGCTTGTTTCCTTCCCTTCTGTATGGCCAGTACAAAAAGTGGAGGTGCTGTTAAGTACTCAAAGTGTTTGTTATTATGTGTTAATTAGATTCCTTACCATGTCTCCTAGCCCATGGGAAATGTCTGCAAACATACCTTCATCTGCTTGACCGTGTATCGCATTGTTCCAAAGGGCCCATCTTTCATGAGCTTCTTCCCCACCACTTTAGCTCGGATCACTGTCATAAGGGAGAGAAAAATACAGCAAATTATAGACAACTTTACACAACATTTTTGCTATATCCTCCACTTAAAAAAAAAAAAACAAACCAAAACCAAAACTGTTTACATACGTTATCCTGTAAAATAAACAAAAGTCCAGGTCAACCTTCCTCTCAATTTACTCTAAGTCTCACACATAGTGAAGGTATGTAAAAAGGGATGGCAAAGCAGGTATTTATTTAGAGGAAATCCAGTTCTATATGAAGAATAAGAACAAGCATTATTTGTCATTAAATGTCACTGAAATCTGCAAAGCAGACTGTAGCTGGGACCAAGACAGATTAAAATCTTTGCACCAAGCAAAGTTTGTAGTGACTTAACTCTCAAGACACAGGATGATGTTCAATAGGATAGTACTTTTACATTGTTCTTTGTGTGCCCAATGCAGCTTCTGTTTCCCAATTAGCATAACAAGTCAGTACAGGGCACTGGAATATCTCATATCTGGGATTTCAGTACAGCTGCCACCTCTGAGGTACCACAAAACTAACAAATGCTCCCTTGAACAAAAAGCTGCTGTGCAAACTGGATCATTCAGCAACCACCAAGTGCCCAGTGAAAGCTGCCAGGCTAGCCAGAAGTCACCTGGAAGACAAACTAAAGCTGACCCATCAGATCTTATGTACATTGCACTGCATTTCCTCACGGATAACAAGGGGCAGTGTGTGCTCTGTGGCACAGGTACTGCTAGTGTACCACAGATACACCACAACAATGTCAGCTGAGCCCAACCCACCACAAATAAGGATTTTGACATCCCATAGATAAGGATTTTTTTTAATCTAGTGGGAAGTTTACAGTCAGTGCTCAATGAAGGGTTCTCTCGCTCATCCATTTTTGGGGTATTCCACTCACACACAAAAGAAAATTTTAAAAATTGTTTTATTGATCCTCTTTGAAAAAGTTTTTCAACTACCTGCTCATCTCAGTGGAGAAGCAAAGTTCAGGGACAGGCAGGCATTATCCATTTTAATCTATCACAGAAAACAAAAAAAAATGCAGGGAGGCATAGAAATGAGCCAAAGAGGTGGAAGCAGGAAAATACAGTGAGTTATTTGCATTACAGCACTATCTAACAGTAGCAACAAAGTTCTGGGATTCGTTTTCCTGAATATAAAGGACGTTAAACAAGCATCTTGCTGCATCTTAGTTTATTTAGGTTTCAAATCTGTAGAAGCCCACTGGAAGGAATGGGGAAAAAGAGAAGACTAAGATTTTTTTCACTACCTAGGTCCAACTAAGGAGACAAAAAGCTTGTCCCAACTTTTGGAATAATCGGAACAGATTTGAAGGAATAGATAGGTCTGGTTTTACACACCAGTTCCTGGACTTTGTTCCACGAGGGTGGTGTGAAATGAAGACAAATCCACTCTGCTCTGATTTCTATCCTGTGCTTCAGCCAGACTTGTCAAAGAAATTTTAAACTAGGTAGGACAGTCTTGGCTTTGATTCAAAGAACCAACAAAACCTTCATTCACTAAGTGTAAAACTTCAATTTTTTTTAAACTTCTATTTCCCAATGGCAGTAAAAGCAATTTTATTGATTCTTCTATTTAACAAGTTGTTCTAACTTCAATTTACTCTCATCTTCAAATTTTAGTAGCCGTATTGAACCGTGTGCTTGAGGACCGCAAATATCTTTAAAGAACTAGCTTCCTCCACTTGCTGCCCCCAACCACCAGCAAAGCTACAGAAACCAGACTGTCCAAGGGTCAGTGAGAAAGAACATAATTCCTTAAGGCTTTGTGAATTCCAGGACAGCTCATTAACACTGGAGTCTATAGCAGAGAGTGTCAAAAATCTTATCTTCATTTGCTGATACACTGAAATTGAAAAAAAACTGGTGTTTGCCCAACACATGTAACATGAACAAAAAAAATTTATATCTTATTGACAATTATAAGAAATATACTAGAAGTCAGTATTACAAAATGTTAGGGTTTCCAAACCAGAACATAGTTAGCATATAAGATGACAAGCACATTCTCAGTTGCTGACAAAATACCTAAAAAAACATTTTCTTCATGTGTTTCACTCCTAGCTTGTCAGTCCTTTGACTTCTAGTTAGGGTACCACAGCCATTTCAGACAAAAACTTTGATTTATGGACTAACCAACAGCTTCACCAAATATTAAAAATGCATATCTCTACTACTACATTAGAGCATTCTGATTTCAACTAATAATACCCTTGCAAACAAGTAGAGGGTCTGTATTTTTCTATTACTATTCCCTAATAAAGTTGGAGAACCATCCTAGCAAATTGAACTAGAAAAGCCATGAGAAACCTTCGTGTGAGCTATCACTTCAAGCCTTTTGTAAGAGGGTCAAGTCCTCTGTTTTTCAGAGAAGGTGCCTTTATCACTCCGATGGTAACACTTCTAGCTAAGTTTTTTTCTTCACTGAAGAGCTAGAAATGAAAAAAAAGAACCCACCCTGCACAATTTTTCCCATATTAAAGGAAAAAACAACCTGTTAGCCAGTAGCAGAGAACATTCCAAGTTAGGTCTATCACCTGTAATTTGTGAGGTTAAATTCCTGTCCCTGAGGATGAGATGCCTCTGAGCCACTGGAGAGAAATGCTGGATGGACAGAACTGCTCAGAACTGCTCATGCGTGTGTAGCTTCAACCCCCTAAGGCTCCACTCACGAGAGCCACCTGTACACCTTGCTCAGAGCAGAGCTCCACGCTGCACACCTGCAGCCACGTGTTTCCCAGTCCGTATCTTTGCTCCTTCAAGCCACCACTCTCCAGATATATGGCTGGGCCACTCTTCACACCTGGCCAGAAAATAAAGAACATTGCTCCTGACTGAGCAGGGGCCATGCCTACTTGCCAGAAGAACTTTCCACTCCCTGCAATTTATCTGAAATTTACAGCATTTCTCTTGCAAATTCAGTCCATGTTAAGTTAATGAAGTTGACTGTTTACTGCTGCAGATCCTACTTCTTGAGCAGAATGAGGCAAAGGGTGCTGTGACTGCTCTCCTGAGCTCCTCCCTTCTCCTTGAAGCTCTATTACAGTCCTGCTATTACTGATGGGAACTTTATCCCACACAAGTGGTCACCAAAATAGCTGCATATTTTTAAACCACAATTCCTTTGAAGCACTGCCTATGAAAATACTCCAAGATGAATGTTTCTCAGTACTTTGGGGTTTCAGGTCAGGTCACTTTGTGGGACTGGAGCAGTTGGCAAGGTCTCATGAGTGATTTGTAATTATTTATGAAAAGCTAAATTAGACAAGGATATAAATCTTGGTAAGATAAGCATGGCAGCCATGCCATGATACAAAGAGGAGAAAACATATGTACTGCTTCTCAACATTTGACATGATTTAAAAATTGAAGGAGGAAACATCCCCTCATGAAAGGAAGGAAACCAGGCTTTTAGTTGATACTCTAAAAAAATAATTAAAATAATAACCTGCTGTGTTTGAGTATTCAAGAAATGCATCTAAGAATGTATCACAAATTATTAGTGTATTTATCTCTTTTCCTTGGCTTTTTTGTGGTTTTTGTTTGCATTTTTTTAATGTAAACTAGCTTGGTAGTTAGGAAAACAGAGATGGCTCAGATTTGGCAGGACTAGTATAGTGCCAGCAGCTACTGGTTTGTGTTTCACTGGCATCTCTAGTGTGGTACAAACTGCCTGCAGGTGCAAGAACTCTCATAAATACAGGCAAAAATCACCTAGATCTTTTCCAAATGTCCCTGGATGAGGTCCTACAAAGGCAAACAAATCAGAATAGGAACAACATATTTGCCCATATGCACACATATCTAACTCAAGTACTCTTTACCTTATCACTTACTCTGTGGCCATTTTCTCAAGGATTCAAGGGAGAATAGGCCTAAAGGCAAGGCATGAAGCAGAAGAGGACATTGACTTTACATCTGAGATGGCAGAAGGCATTCTTTGCATGAGTCAAGGAGCAGAAAAACAGAGATTAAAACAGAGATTAAAACATGCATTTGCCAAGCTGAGGAAACAACGTGGTGAAAAGACTTGTAGCTACCAAATAATTCCATCCAGGCACACAGTAACTACTACATGTGTGGCAGCTCGTCTTCCCCACCGATATGCAACACCAAATGTCCCGGTTCAATTCAGCCCGTGTCCTTTATCGGGACCAGCCACTAGATGGTGACCCTGTCCCAAATCTTACCTTCCCCTGATGAGAGGGCAGCGGTACAGACCCAGGCTAACACCACCAATCCCAGCTGCTTGCTCAATTGCACCATGAGAACCAGATGCTTTCATGCAAGTGGGCTGGTTGTCATCCATAAACAGCATTTTAAATGGAGGCACACCCTTCAGAGACCAGGATTTGCTCCAAACCCATTTCCCTCGTGACCAATTACCATGAACAGCTCAGGAGGGTAACAACTGCTACACTTCTCATTATTGTTTCAAGGATTTATTTTATTGGTGTGCAATATAAGTAATTTTACGTGAGAGCTTTGGCTGAAATGCATGCTCATTGCATTTAAGTGAGTGAAGGATGTGGAGGACTTGTTGTTTACTAATGGAGACACATGGGACAAATTATTCTATCCAGACAAGTTATTCTGACATAGCGGCCAAATAAAATATATAGGGAGCAGCAATGTGACTGGGAGGCTGAAGAGAAGCTCCTTCTGTCCTGAGGCCACTGATTACACCAACACTTAAAAACACTGCTTTAACACCAGCCACATGATATGCTATCCAAGGAGGATGGCTGCCATTTTATTTATCCAAAGACTATACAAGGCTTCACTTCCATGAGCAATTTACTGAGACCTTTTTACCAGCTTTACTAGCAGCTCTCTCATTTGATCTGCCTCACAAGAACTCCTTTCTGTGCTGGTACATGCTAGAGGGCTCACATCACACAGGGCTAAGGCAGCTGGTATGTTTTAGACTTCTCTGAGTATACCTAACACACTACTGAGTGTCATTTATGGGGGTGTCCCTAATGTGGTCAAGGCAGGATGCTTTTGCACACAGATGTTCTAGTACTGGTGCTGATGGTGCTGCTAAGATAGAATAGCTGTCTCCCTTGCTCACTCTCACAAGATCCATTCCTTTTCCCACTGCCCTGGCTGATCTGTTAGCAATTACTGTCAACACTCTTGGTTGCCCTAAAACCAGAGGACCATAACTAAAGGTGGATTTTGTCCTTTGAACTGTAAGTGTGGCCCAACTGTATGCAGCCTTTTGGGAGGCTCTATTAAATTACCCGGTGGCTGCAGGCTTCTATGAGCAGCAAGTACCTGGTGCCTGGTTTAGGAGAGGGAATAGATAGCAGCCCTTCACCCATTCCTCCACTTCCACAGGAAAGCAGAGACGAGAGGGAAACACTGATCACAGCAGGGGATTTCTGAAGAGGGGAAAAAACCAGAAGCCTCCAGCCAGTTTGATGATCTGTTACTACTGAAAGTTGCCTCCTCCTCCATGACCAAAACAGAATTCTTTTATAAATCAGAGTGTTGAATTTGAAGGGTTCTTGCAAAGCACAAGAAGCCTGAAAAAATACCACGGAGAAGCTTTCTTTTGCCTCATTCCATCATGACCTTCATCCAAAGCCAAAAAAGGCAAACCAAACCCCTTTTGCTTTGTCTTTGAAGAAGTCAAATTCAGCTGTGCTGGTATACAGCATCACCAAAGAACACCAAGGAAGCAAAAAAAAGTAGTGAAGTTAAGAGGTTCACTGCTGGTGTCCGTCTTCTCATACCCTGACCAACAAACTAGTTCCCATTATTGGCACTCCAAATCTTGACTTCTTGTCTTTTCAAAGTGCTCTCAGGAACACTAACAGAGAGAGAGCACCTTTTCAACACCATTCACCTCTGCCAGTCAGTTGTCACATAAATATCACATTGTAAAGGACGTGTGTTTGTTTACATCAGCAAGTGTGTTGGTAACTAACAATGAAAGTCTAAATAAAAACAGGAAAGCAAGACAGAGATAACTTTCCTTCCTCTGTTCTAGCCAGAATTATGACATTTACTTTTGGCCTTTGTTTTACAGTTCCAAAAAAACTTCCCCTGTCTGTGGCATGGCAAGTCTGTTTGAAGGCCACCCCAATGAAAAGTGGAAGGCAATTAAATGGGTTTGCCCAGGCCTAAGCTCCATATAAAACAACTGATCACAATTACACTTGCTAAATATTAACCACATATCCCATCCCTGCAGATTTCCTTGCCACTGAGATTCTGTTTGCACAACATGCTGTGCTTCTTGACTTCTAACACTGCAAAATAAGGAGTGATACATCTTTATCATACAAGATTTGGATTGTGTCAGACCTTCCATCACCTCAAAGAGTATATGCTTCTCCAGAAGGGCTTTACTTGGGAGAAAGTTAGTCCTCCCAACAAGACCATAAATTAAAGAAACAAGGTTGCATAAAACAACCAAGCAGAACTTGGTTAGTGCTTGGCATTTCACCTGTCGCTTATTAACTGGATACAACCTAGAAATTCTGTGATTATGTGTGATTCTGTGTGATTCTGTGATTTGTGATGGCAGCGGTATCAAGCATTTTCTCCCTCCCTGTATGGCGCATCTGATCTTATGGAAGTCCAAGCACTCTTTGAAATACATAAGAATCAGAGAGAAACAAGAGGTGTCTGTTAAATGAGAACCTGCAAATTCTCTTCTGGACATTTCTTTCAGGTTCCTATATGCAACTTGGCCAGTTGCTCAAACTCCCTTCAACTGCCCAGCACTTCCCCTGCATTTAACTCCTGGTGTTAGTTCCCCTGCTTCCCCATTATACACACTGTTGGGAATACAGAAGGAAGACTGAATGGAGAAGGAAGAATGGATGGATCTAAAATGCATTTATATTCATTTAAAAGGTCCAAGTAGAATCTCTTAGATCCATATGTAGATGTTAGTGCATGCAAAAACTAGCTTCAGGAAATACCTCATGAAAAACACAGAAGCTAAAGGAAAGAAAGAAGAAAAAAAACCCACTGTCTGTTGCTACCAGCTACTAAATTCAGTGAAGCCAGGTAGACATAAGAGATTAGCTAGATCAGGCACAGAGTTGAGTTACTGGAGTTACAAGCATTGCAGAGTTAGTCTCACAACTTGCATTAACAAAACATTCTAGGTTTGCTATAGATCTAAGCAGAGACACTGGGGACTATGTAATGAGTGTGCCTACAGCATTGAGAACACTGTGGTAAAATAAAAGAAGAAAACAATGTCATTCCTGCCAACTAGACATTTTTCTGTCTCCCTTTTGGCAGGCTTTTTTTTTTTTACTTTCCACCTATATTTTTAAAATCATCACTGGAAGCTGAATTCAGGCTAAAGGCAAAAGGCAGTAGGCAAGAATCAGAGAAAAGGAAGGAAAAATGATACAAGTGGAGGGAGGAGAAGGGAGTGTCTCATGCACAGAGCACAGCAGAAGCATCTCGCATCCCTCTCCAAAGAATGTTTTCAGCAAAGTGCATTCTCCAAGGAGTATTTTCAGCAGAGTGCATTTTGCCTCATTTTGTGTCTCTGACAACTGCCAAAGGCAGAAATGCTTTCAGCCAAGGTTAGCAGTGTTGGAAAGATGGTTGTCAAAACTATCAAACAAAAGCTCTTCCAAAGCCAGCTTACAACAGTGGATAACAAGTATATGACTCAGAGCAATACTCAGCTCAAAACACCTTTTCCATTTCCTTTTGTCTACATACAATTGGTGCAACAGAATAAGATTTAGTTCAGCCCTCTCTTCCAGATCAAGTACCTCTCAACACAGTACATAGAGGACCAGGGGAAGCCAGGCTGAGACAAGGCTCTGGTTTCCCACAGTTCTTTGGAATTGTTCAAAGGAGCCACAGGTCCAAGCTTTCCACTCAGAGAATATGGCAGAGCTGATGTGAGACCAATCAGGGGCAAATGGAAACCATATGTGATTTTAATGAAACAAGAAGCTGGTGCACATAACTTACTGCTGCAGGAGCATTTACTGCCTGAAAGGAATGTGCATCTGGCATTGATCGTTTCCCAACCCATCAAGTGAGCAGTAACATGGAAAGCAAATTGGAGCATATGATGAGAGACGAATTGCCTAAAGAATACAGTTAGGGGAGCAGCCTCTGCAAGGAGAAAATATGTCCTTTGCCTGTGATTTAGTGATACAGCTGTAATGAGGCTGATCTTCTATTTCCACAGATCATGATGATAAACTGCAAGAACGAGTGCTAAAGTGATTAAAATGGATCAAGTGATATTTTCAAGAACCTACCACAATCACCGAAATCCCATTCTGATTCACATGGGGCAGACTTTTTTTCTCTTGAGGTCATGGGCACTCATTAAAGAACAAAGTACTGTTGAAACTAAACAATTCTCAAATGATGTTGTTTTCTGGTGTACAACAAAATGGGTACACAATGAGATTTCAGGTTGAAGAGGCAATGTAGACACACCCTTCTGAATTTTTTTTTTAATTTACTATGAATTACCCAGGAAGTTTCAATTCTGCTGAGAAAGGGAAGTCCCCAGCCTGTAAAGTTGTAGATAAGTTGCTTTATGGGGCTATGGTAGTTTCTTCTGTAGGCTGTTGTGTTGCAGCTTAATATCAGGTTTCAGAACAAACCCACTGTCTCCACTAAACAGCCAAGAGATGGCTCACATACATCAAAGAGGAGGTGAGGGAAGATGTTCTGATCCAGCACTTGACGAGTGAATGCCCAGGGCTTGAACCTGGTAGATGCTACTTGGCATTACAAGTAATAATGAAACTTCTGTAAAACCAGACACATAGAACTGGCATGTTTTTGTCCTTAGTGCTAGATTTCCCTTGGGGTATAACCAGAGTTAACAAGCATCATAAATTCATCACTGTGTTTTTTAAGGATACAATATAAAAATTTTTGAGCTAAATCTGCCAATTTATTAGTCTTTCTTAACTCACTGTGCAATCCACAAACCCACTGGGCACCAGATCCAAACAGTTCAACAGGAGGAAGAGGAGGAGGACAGACAGTCCTACTAAAGAGAACATCTGAAGTCAGTTTTCATCTATGCATTAGAAGTAGGGCATCTCTGACAGCCATGTAAACCTTTCAAAAGAGAGATTATCAAAAGCCCCAGGCCTGGACACTCCCTGCTTCATCAACTTACTTCAGAGAACTCTCCTTGCTCCAGCACCTTGCCCATCTGGGATGGGTGCCAGCTTTCTGCAAGGAGGCCACACTCCACTGATCACATGGTTTATGCTCAATTTTGCACGTAGGAGCTAGAGAGGAAGAACTGTTTGGGAACATGTATAGATTTCAAGGGTACTGGGTGGGCCTGCAAATTCCTTCCTGCATTACAAAACTTGCACTAAACTGACACGCTAAGCAGCTGTCCATACCAGAGAGGTATATATATTTAACCAGGTCAGGCCTACAGGGACTGCTCTGCTGCTCCTATTCACACTGGGCCTGACAGGACCTAGTATTTGGTCTGCCAGACCCTGAAAGTAAATCTGCATTCAAATAATTTCCCCAATGAGAAGCGTATCTTTGCCCACCATTCTGGAGACATCATCAATTGTTCTCAAGCTGCCAGCATCTGCAGACTGTGCACATACACGGGAAACATCCATGACACAGTTCTGGTTATATCACAATGCTTAAGGAATTTACTAATTGCCCATTTTATTAATGTCTGTTCTGTAATCACAGTAATTACTACCATGTAGCTGATCTTAGGTACATGAAGAATTTTATGGAGTCTGAGCACCACGTAAAGCTTTAGGTGTAGCACTCAGATCCTGATTCACTGTTCATTAAAGCGAGTAGGAAACCTCCCTGAGTCCTGAGTGAGCCTCACATAACACAGTTCCCAGGAGCCTACAGATCAAGGACAAGGACAATACAAGGTCATGGTTAGGACAATAGCAGGGCAATTTGACTAATCTGCCTGCCTATCCAGAACTTTCCAGAAGTCCCTGCCCACATATCCAGAACTTTCCAGAGTGCCCTGTCAAAACTGCATTTCAAAGCATCATCCTTCACTTTTGACTTTAGAAGGCTTCAAGAACTCAGTGTTAATTTTTTGGGGAAATCAGGTAAAAAAACAACCAATCAAAAAAATCCCCAAAAAACCAAAGCCACCAGTTCCTTACATAAGCAACACAAATACTGCACACTGTGCATCCTCTGGCTCTGAAGACAGGATTCTCCCTGTGCAATGACACAGAGCACTGACAGCAGAAAAGGTAGATAGCCAGTGGTCAGTCACCTTCCTTCTTAAATAGTTTGCTCAAACTCCTTGACTGTCCTACTGACAGACTAGCCTAAGGTGTTCCATGGAAACTGCATCTCACTCTTCTACTATCCAAATTCTTCTACTTTCTTCACACATACTTTTCATCAGAATTTCGTATCCATGAACAACCCAGTAGACCATAATCAAAATGAATTTCCAGAAGTAGTGTATCATTACTAGGGTGCTTCTATACATCCTTGGTGCTACCAATGACATATTAATGAGTTATGACTCTTAGCCAGACTTGTGTAAGTGCAGAGAACTCACTGAATGGTTATTCGTGCCTGTCTAACACCAATTGCTGACTTTTTTTTTTTTGCACAACAAATATTTATACAAATTAAAGACTAACCCATGTTGTTTTATTCTTAGACAGTGCTGATAGTAAGTGGGTTTGCTTTAAATGGAAATGCTCAAGTCTGACCATATGAATCTGATGGAGATTCACTCTGAAGTGAATGTACCAGTCACTTAGCTCATCTGTGCTACTGGAGTTTGCCAGCTTCGGAAAGAATTCTTACTGAAAACTTTCATAAATTTCCAATTTGAAGGAGGCAAACTTGCATTCCCATATCAGTTCTTAGGTGTCCTTGTAACTTTTTAGAAAAAACCTAAAGGTCACAAGATGTGGTTGGGTAATCATTTCACAGCTGCCCTGGCACAGTGATGGCTATTTTTGAATGCTCTAAGGTCCATTAACTGTTTGGGAGGCAGAAGTTCTCTGGATATGGCAGTGCTGAATGTTTACAGAGAAGGGTAATCATTTCCAGGGTATCCACCAAGCCTGACTGTTTCCTGCCTGTCTCAGTCTCCTCAGACATTGCTGTAACAGGACTATTTTGGCAAAGTAATGAACCATACTCCCAAGAGCCAGCTTTTCAGGGCTGGAGTTAAGCTCGCACCTGGAACACAGGTGTAAGTTTGTTTAAACATTGACAGGGAGGGAACTAACGGAAATACAAGGGAAAATACCTCGTCTCAGTCCACTGGCAGCAACACAATCACAAAGCAAACTTGTTTGTTCATTAATGCAGCAAACACAAGGAGAACAGCCTATTGACAAGGACTGGAGCAAGCAAAGGGAATCTAGTTTTGTGTTGTAAAGGGAATTCTCAGCATTCAGGAAAAGCTAGTTTTGTATTTTAAAGGGAATTCTGAGCATTCAGAAAAAGCTTACTACAGGCCTAGAAGGACTAATGAACTGGAATCTCTCCCAGCTTGAGAGGCAGCGTGTAACCTGATCAAAATCATCACTTCCAGAAGGGGAGGCTGTTACTGTTAAGCCATCAGGGATGTTTTTGGAAAGGCTTTTTCCTCTCAGGGATCATGGCTTTACTTAAGTCACAATTTTCTACAGAAAGTATCAACTCCCGCAAAACTGGTTTTTTCATTTTTTTCTCAGAAAAAAATTGACCTATTTTTAACCTGCCTCAGCAATTCCCTTCAACTGCACTTGAAGTCTTAATGCTGACATGAAAGACACCTTCAGTCAAATTGGACATTTTCAATTAATCCTTCAAAACATTAGATTCAGATGTATCTGAATCACTTTTCCTAGAAAATATCATGCTGAAACTCCAATTTATAATTTTTCCTCACATTTCAGATGGAATAAACTTCTACCATTTCAAAATTCTCTATGAAGCAGAAAATTTGACCCTCATCAGCAAGTTTCTAGCCTTCTCTTTCACTGTATATAAATCAGGTGACAACAACAATCTCTAATAACAGCAGCAAGAGTAATTCCATTTTTCTCCTCATTTTTCAGACATGGCAAGTAAATTCATACCAATGAGAGCTGCAGGTACTGAGAACTTGCATAATTTCAAAAAGTAAGCCATTATCCCCTATGATTTCAGAGTAGTTAAACTAAAATCAGCATTCAACATCAAAGATCAGTCCTTTAATTCACTGTGCCAATAAAAGTCTGCCAACGCTGCAGACTGTAAATGAACATAGACCTATAAAAAGCATTTTTAAAGCAACTTAGGATCCACAAACACTAATTTAACCTGTTCCTCATCAGCCTGCTTAGTGCGTGTACTTTGAGCCTGCAGGCAAGTCAGAAAGTCAACTCTGTGATAACTGCTTTCCTACTCTCATTTTCTTTTCTGGCTGTTTCCAGCATTTTGAAGCAGTATTGTTTGACTGCAGGCTACTTCCTGAAGCTGCTTCCTTCAACTGCCCACTGAACCCAGTTGGAAACTTTCTACTGATTTTAACTGGAGTGGGATCAGGCCCTAAATAAGTAGTGGAGGAATCCCTAGACTTACAAACTGAACAGCTGTCTCTGGCTTTCCAAAAGAGAAGTTATTCCTGCAGCTGTTTTCCCCTAAGTGCCATATCGCTCCAAATTGTTACAGAACTGGAGGGAGGGGGAGAAGGTGGAATCTTAATAGTCCATTAAAAAGGCGTATGGGCCATTGCGCAGCAGCTCTTTCAGTTCGGCTCAGGCAGGGTCACTGCTGCCAGGCTCAGACAGCCCTAAGGGCACGGGAAAAGTCGTCTTCTTGTTTTCACATCTCATTCACGCAATGGATAACGAGGGGGAGGGAGGAATCAGATTTTGGGTTAATTAGCACCATGAACAGACAGCTGCATTGTCATTAAAAGTTCAAGAAGTCACCGGGGTCATCACCGAACTGCGAGATGTACACACACGCACACGAGGCACACGTCTAAGCCTGCGCTTGGCAGCCTTGCCCGGGCTCTGATTTGCTCCTACCCAAGGATACACTCTGATTCAAGAACACTGAACTGCTGTAGCTCTGAGGAGACCAAAGCATAAAGGTACTCCCCTCTGAATAGCAGTTGTTCATCCCCTTGGAACTACTTCATTTCACACATAATATACCAACTAAGAATAGTTACAGAGCTTTTTTTCCCCTGAGAAAAATCAGAGGTGTGGCTTACAATGTGTAGTTTCGTGTTCACTTCTAACAGTCTGTGGGATAAGCAGAACCCCAGTTAACAAAATCATGCTGTTGGTGCACAGTTTCCTTCCACAGCTTCCTTCCACAAACAAGGAAGCTGAGGAAATGCAAGCGCACATTAGCAAACTCAGAAATGAGCATGTATGAATAATAATGAAAAGATAAAACCTCTAAAATGTTAAGGACTGCTATTAATAAGATTTGGAACAATATTAGCCTCAGAGAGTCACAAGCTGGCTGAAAAACAAAAACAACAAATTATCCAACTATGCAAAACAGCCACAGATTACATTCTCCTTGCCTCAGATTGCAGTAACATTTTCTGTTAAGGGATTTTAAGGAAAACACAACAAGACAATTAAGGATTCCCCTGTCACCTTCCAAACAGGGCAGAGAAGAAATATAATCTTGAATAGCTGAAACATTACTGGTTCTGCAGAAAGCAGACCAGCATTGCCTGGTTCTGTCAGCTTTAGCTTTTCTGCCTATATATTCTAAAACCAAAATTGATCTGAAACCACCATCATTATAGTGAAATCTCACCAAAACACAGCTTTGTTTTTCTGGGTAAAAGCATAACAGATCGTGCTTACTCTTCCTATTAAATTGGCAGGCAAACATGTAGCTAACTCATGAGTGTATAGTTCCATTCAGTGCCTGGTCTTTGGCAAGGAAAAATACCCAGGGAATACACAGAAACAAGATTTCTTTTATTTTATTTAACACCCATTCATCCCAATGTACAACGATTGTCCACATTATTGCATTTCAGTATGTTTATGACAATATAGCATGTTTCAGCAACTCTAGCAGTGATGTTCACATGAGAAGAAAAAGTAGAATAAAGAGACACAGTCCAAAATTCAGTGGGGAAATCACATACATCAGCATTTTGGTCCTAATTCCCAAATTAAGATGGGGTACTGCAAGCCCTGCTGGATTTCATCAGAGAAGGGAACTAAGTGGGCTAAGCTACTCTTAGAAAACTCCTCTGAATTATTCCTCTCCCATTCAGGTCTTGGATATTTTTTTGAACCAAAACTATCTTTCCCATATTTTTCAACAGTGCAACCTAGTGATGCTTCCTCAAAGCACCACCACAGTGTTTCAATAACAACTTTGGTCAATCTTTCCAACATTGGTCCACATATATATTGAGGAGTATGTACTGGAGGAATACTGCCATGTGCTGACCTTATGACAGTTTGATGAACAAACACTGAACCTTCACAAAAATGTGAATCCCTCGGTGTGCCAAGACAACGACCACCCTAGAATCCTGTTCTCTCCTCTTTCCTTCTTTCTGTCAAAACAGCAGTCAGGATGTGAGTAGAATGTCAAATTCAGAAGAGAAGAGCTTTGAACAGCACAAAGAACAAAGTTTACGTCAATAGCCCAAGCTGCCATGCTGCATAAAGGACAAACAGGAAAGCAGTTTCTGAAATAGGAGGGAAAGAAAGACCTGGTGCTTTCCTTTATCCAGCTCTTCCAACAGCCATTAGTACTAGAGGAAATCGGTGTGAGAAGAGCATGCAGAAACAAACATGAGATCTTGCACTGACAGGAAGGAACCTATTGGCTTGAAAACTTTCCGGTACTAGTGAAAGCTTTGTTTCCCATACAGCCAGATACACCAGACAGGTGCGGTCTGATGCTCTCAATCTACACCATTTCTTCAGTCAATTTAAACCTGCCATTGGAATAAAGGCTGGCAAGGACATGCTTTCCACCCTGTTGGTCTCCCAGTCAAACAGAGAAAGAGGAAAACAGAATACAGTGGCAAATTCAAGATATAGCTACAATTTAGAATGCATGTGGGAGGTAGATTAGGCACTCATCCCAATAAAGAAAAAGAGACTTCAGAGTTGAAATATGTCTCTATAGAGTTTTGGAAGGAACTTAAAACTCCATGGATTGAATCAATCTCCAATAACAAGGAATTAAAACGACAGCCTGAGAAGGGAGCTTTGGGAAAGTCAGAGTATCCCACACCACACTTCTGGGAGGTATATTTTATCAGTACCAGGACTCCAGCTGCGCTGGATGATGCAAATGACTCATTATCATAGATTCTGCTGCAGTGTGTTAGTTCCAAAGTAAAGGTGTTAAAGGCAAAATACTGATAAGAGTCACTAGCTATTTGCCACCTGATCTAGTTGAACTTCTGTCTGAATGCCTTAAAACCTTCCTGTGATAACTTGGAGTCTCCTAAATTACACCTAGAAGTTCTATCTGATATTATAAAATCTTGTATTTCTCTGCTTCATTCTGTAAAGCTTCAAACTGTTATACAGTGGGGGAAAGCAGGACAGCTGCTTAATTCTATTGAAAACATACTGTCTGTAGAGAAGATGGAAAGAGACTTATTGAAGTCTCTTTTTTAATCTTGATCCTCTAAGGAAATAACCAACTAAATCCTTAATCCCCAACCCCTTGGGGAACAAAAAAAAAAAAAAAAAGGAAAAAATAAAAAAGGGACAGGTGCTGCTCTTCATATTTAAAAAAGTAAAACAAAGGGCTTAAGAACTCATCCTGCCCCCACCCCAGCACTATCTTTGTCAATACTGAAGTTCTTGCACAGGAACTGCAGCTCTTGTCTTCCCACGCTTCTCTGGGTTGTGATTTTAGCCCTGCAGGATGCTAAGGGAGGGCTGGGTATTTTGTGGCTATTGAAGTACTGTACATGATGGCTATTTAAGTGCCCCAGGGATCACTTCACTCTTTTATTTCCTCTTGGACTGATCCACCTCACCAAAGCATTTAAGATATTCAGTATTGTAAGTGCTATACTTTGCATGCAGTGTGGTCTCTCAACTAGTTCCATCTTTTCCCCACCCTACATTCTCCCAAATACCAGAATTCTTTCAGCTTTCAGTTCTGTGCCTCATGTAGAATGTTATTTATTGGAGGAAATAATTTCCTTAGAAACACACCCATGGACCCTAATCCAGAGGTGTGCATGATAAATAAGGAGAATGTTTCACTCTTCAAGAAATTTAAAGCAAGGGACTCAGAAACCTCACACTTCACAAGATAAAGTAGAGGACCCAACAGTCACTCCCTTCACAAGAGCTGGTCTAAAAGCTGTTTCATACTGTCACCTCAGATCCGTTTTATCTGCAATGTGCATTTCTCTGGACCTAGGAAAGGCAGGCAGGATATTTATAGCAGTGTCAGAGGAGGCAGGAAGTAGAGAACCAGGGTGGGTGCTTGGAAACTGTATAAAGGGCTTGGAGCACAGGGGTCAGCCTGGAACTCCATCCTCCAAAAGAACACAGAGCTGAAGAAGTGTCTGGGGAATAGCTGGTTTTCCACAGATATCCCCTGGCGCACTCCTCCTCTACCTGTTCCCTTTCCAACACCAGCCATTTCCCGTCTTTCAAAGTTAAGCGGAAGTTTTCCATTCTGTGGTCTTCCTGTCTTGGTACAAGCAAAAGCATTTTTTTCTCTTACATTTTAACTGTTTGGAGACAAACAACAAAACCTGCTCACTGGAGGGAAATCTTCCTATTTACAGCTGATCCATGAAATTTGAGAGGGCTGATTAAACATCAGAGGAGCAAGATCTTTGCTTGTTCGTGTATTCACTGAGCATGAGAGATTGAACTTGTTGTCTGAACAAATGCTCCAGTGCTCCTCTATAGAAAATTAACAGACTAACATAATGCCAGCAGGCCTCCCTGCTGACTTCACTGCAGTAACACCCAATACTCAGGGAAACATGGAGAAAAGGAAACAGATGTTGAAATCTCCATACTGTAATTACAATGCAGCATGAGGGAGTTAAAATTCAAGTCCTTCATTCTAGGCCAGCCTGAGCTTGGGTCATTTTGAATATAGCCCTCTGAAACAGAAGTACTCCTTTTTCCTGTGGGCTGTTGTGTGACTTTTTTTTTTTTTAATTACTCAGTAGGGAGCAAGAAGTAATAATGTGTTACCTTCGTGCTGTTGCACCTGGTGTAGCCATTGCTACCTGCTCATTCTTGTATAAATTTGGTGCAATTTATAGCTGCTTTGCTGAAGTACCAGTGATCATGCAGGCCAGCAGAAAGCTGAGCTTGTAACTGAGGAAGTAAGAAAGGGGAAAATCTATAAGGTTGCTTTTCCCTCTTTGGGCCATTTAACATGCCTTTTTTTACCTTCCCAATAAACTGCTCCTAAACTCTTACGAACCAGCAGGATTACAGAGCTCTGACACTTTAGGAACAGACAGGTAGCTAAGGAAGATTGTAGTTTTTTTTATTATTGTGTATTTTTGCCCAGGATCAGTAACAACGTGTTGAACAATGATGGCTTTGCCACCTGCAGACTCTCCTTTTATCTCCTGGCTGTAGTGGGGCAGGTTACTACATCATGTATTTCAAAAGTGCCTTTAGACAGCATGTTATATATGGCTTCATTTCATTTGCTCCTCCTGCTGCTCAATGTGAATAATTTTCCAGCTAAGCAGTATTTTCCTTATAACTCACCTGGCAAAAATAAAAGACCAAGCCCTGCCCACACACCCAGACAACCTGCATTTCTTGAAGGGCTACTTGAAGGAACTTTGCATTCATCTGAATGGAGGAAGGCAACAGCTTGGCTGGAGTCCTGATAAAGGCATGTGTTCCGTCCATGGCCATGTTTTTTCAAAGCCTAAGCTTTGATTGCCAGTCAGAAATTACCATGCTATAGGCTGTTAGGGATCAATCAATAGAAAAGCAGATTGTTTTACGGTGATTCTCCTAATGAAGTGATCCCTGAAGACCAAGTGCACGCTTGCTTTCCTGGATGGATAAGATCCACCTTAGGCATGCCCCACACAGTTCCCATAGCTCCAGGCAGGGTGGCCTGCCATGTGTCACAGCGAGTGACTCCTCCTGGGTTGACAAACCTGTACTAGTTCTTCACTGGGGCTTCTACATTGCACCTTTACCTTCTCCAGGAGTCCTTCTCTCCTCCTTATACTCTGAGGTAGTCTCTGGAGGGCCTTTGCCACTCCTGCAGCTTCTAATTACCTTTCCCGCTGAGCCTCTTACTATGGCCATTCTCTTCCCCAGCCTGTAATAAAGACAGAAGTTTTCAAAGCTGAGCCCACTGACACAGACCTCTAGACCCACTAGCACAGCCCAAGACCATATCCCTAAAGTGACTATGGCCTCCCTACTCCCCAAGCACTGCTCTCACCTGGTTCTTGGCACATTTCTTCCAAGGAGGGACACCCCAAACCCCCTCTTTTCTTCCTAAAGTAAAAATGAGATTCTACACTGCAGGCAAACCATAGCTGATTTTTATGAGGTTTGATATAATTTTTTGTATATGCACCTCTCTGCTATTTAGCTAGAGTTTTACTGTCTGTATACTGTTTCTAAGGGCTCAAATTGCCCTTTAGAAAGGTCTTATGTAAACACCAGC
>NW_005054334.1:1141677-1148193 GCF_000277835.1 Geospiza fortis | reverse complement strand
AGGAATTTGGACTATTCATAGTCAAAATTAATTTTAGCACCAAGCAACTCAAGAGACTTCTGTCTTGTTTCCAGAAGACTCCCACTATCTTTTCTAGCTGGCAGAAATTTTGAGTAAATAAAGTAATCAGGGTTATGAGAAATTACTTGCATTTTTACATTATTAGACAGTATCAGTTAATGCCCTATGTTTTCACTCTGGTCACTCAAGAGAACTACTTCACATTACAGTAGAATGTTAACTTTGTTTTTGACAATAGCTTTTAAGCTTTCTAGTGTTTGTAACATTCCTCTCAGAAACCTGAAACGATCAAGTCAAATCCAGCCCTGATACAAGGTGGTGAAATACTGGTGGGACACGTGGCAATGCACCTGCCTTGTGCAGAGCACGAAGCTTACGAGGCAGGTTCAGTATTTCCTCTCCATATTCATTCCTAGGACAGATTTTAGATCTTGTCTAAGAGGGTGCAAATCCATTTAATCCCCCCTTGGTCTGATTTACCTCAAGCCCAGCACCAGCCTAATACTTTCAAATAGCAGAAATTTGAAATTCACACTGGTTAACATTCTTTTCTCAAGCTATTGCAAAGCACACCCAGTTTAGCCCTAGTTTTAAATAAGGTCCTATCCCACTATGGGCAAATAGCATTGGTAGTCATGTCACTGGTGGGCAGAGAAGTGATAAAGTCCCCCCTATGAGCTCTGAGCAGTTCTACACAAAGGGTTACCAAATGGGATGACCATCAGCTCAGCAAGTTGCAAAGAGCATTCAGTGCCACAAAGCTGTGGAAAAGCTGAAACAGTCTTGGATAGTTTCAAATGTAGTCAGCTGCTCTGATCAGCCTTGTCTCAGAGAAGTCTATGTAAGGGATAGTTAGCTTAAAGAGTAGTAAGAATCAAAGTTCTGCCAGTAAAATTTAAAGTGTCACATGTGGATGTTCTTCAGAGTTAGATGAGCTACAGTAGGCCTCCAATGAACTCTGCATTTACTTAATTAATTGGTGCTTGAAGACTCAATTTTCCTTTCATCTTCTACACTACTATCATTTTACCAGTATAATTTGCTTCCAATTTATATTATCATGTGAAAGACAGAATCATACCCTGAAAGTCTACAGCAATAAGCAGCACATTAGAGCAAAAGCCTCTTCATCTTGAAATGAAACAACAAAAAAAAAAAAAAAAAAAAAAAAAAAAAAAAAAAAAAAAAAAACCCATAATTTTAGAGAAACACAAACACAGGCACTGCTGACATTATGAGGATGAAAAATAAGTTCCCTAGCTTAGTCTAGTTCAGAACTGGCAAACACAGCATGCCTGGTCTTGCCTGTTGACTAAAACCAATCTGTCCTCTCAGGTTTACCAGCTCTTCCAAACTCCCAGACAGCAGCTGGTGGAAGTTTCATTTAATTCCAAGACCTCCTGACCAGACCAAATAGGCTCCTTCCTTCAGCGATGCATGCTTGGTTGGGCAACCTAAGAGCACCACATGGTACTGGAGCTGTGAGGAAAAAGAAGTTGACCTTAGACAACACTGTTACATCATAAAACTAAGTTTCCATCTTAGTAGTTCCAACATCCAACCTAGGCCAAGGCGACTCAATGAGTGCTCCTATTAAAAATGCTTGGTCCCACCCACCCCAGCTGGGATTCAGAGATCCATTTCATCAGATGCAACTCAGTTGCCATATCCAAGAAGGTCTGAAAGTGCAGGACTAACTGCAGCAGTGTCTCAGAAAAAGTGAAGTCCACTGATGGAGCTGAGAATTAATTTGTGTGACACTTTGTGTCACCTCCCCTACGGTCAAACAATCAAATCTGCTCATCCTGAAAAACAGACATGAATAAGGCAGGTCCTTCCCAAACCCAGATGAAAAACACCATACTGTGCATGGCTGTACATAACTATGTTCACACCAGCCCACCTCTTTCCAGAAAGATCAGAGGAGCAATTGACAGGTGGAGAGTTCTAAAGAACATGTGGGAAAATCAGTGAAAATAAGGAAAAAAATGTCTGCATAAAGCAGGAGCTCCAAGGCTTAAGGATGGAACATCTGGCTCTCTCCTGGCTTAGAGACCTGGCTGGAGACACTTCCTGCAGGAAATCTGGAGTAAGCATATGCAATAATAAAAAGGAATGACATTCTGCACTACATCTTCCAAACAGTAATTTTCACCACTTTTATTTTTTAATAGATACCTTTGGTCAAGGGACCTACTCCAGATCCCACTACTCTTATAAGGAACTAAAATTGCAAATAGCCACACACAAAAAAAGAAAATTAATAATAATGATAATAATGATGATAATAATAATAACCACTAAAGAAATAATTTCTATTTCCACTTCTACTAAATAGGACAATTCAGCTGTGAGTGGCCATCATTCTGTCAGGAGACATGATCAGTCACAAGGAACACCCTCTTTCAACAAAGTTATTAGCATGGACATGGGAATTCCATAGAAGTTAAACTAATCTCCTCCATTTCTTCCCACATAAAATGAAATTTGCAGTGCTTTTTTTTTATTCTTTTTTGAAGCTTTATGGGACGCTTCTCAGATTTCCTACTTCTAAAATGCCTCCAAGGGAAGTCCAGTCTAAAAATAAAATCACATCATTACTTCCTTGACAAAAGTCTGATTCTGAAGTAGATACACTTTTGCAACCATTCCCACAACATGTAACCAAAAAAATTAGTTTTAAATTCATCTCAGCACTAAAGATTGGTATAATTAATTTGAGATAGGTTATTGTAACTTTTTTATCAGTCTGGCAGAGCTTACCTGCCTGCCTTAGAGGCTAAGACACGACATTTGATATCACTACAACAAAATAAAGAAAGCATGTTCAAGATCTCATGTGTGATCAAGTGTTCAGCACATCTCTTTTAGGTTGTTAGTGAGAAGGTGGAAAGGTCAACTCAGGGAAACCAGTGAAAGGACAGGTTTTCAGTTAGGGGTTTAGACTTCAGGCCAAACAAATTCTCCAGTTTCCTCCTTCTCTGCTGTTTTCTTCTTGCTCTTCTCTCATATTCTCACTTCAAAGGATGGGAGCCACTGCAAGTGTTGTGAGCTCAGTGCTATGGGTATAGGAGGATGGAATAAAGAATGGCTTCCACAGCATCAAGGGACTCTTAAGAACTTACCTTCACCTCCCCAGAGTTTGCCACCTCTATCTCACCAAGAGTGAGGTTACTTAGAACAGAGAGGGGCACTACCTACTGGCATCCTTGCTGATACAGGTATTTCTTCCCCCAGCATAGAGGAATGTTATTTTGAGCTCCTTTGAGCTTAGGTAAAAGACATCTAATAGTGCCATAGCTCTTCTCTAAAGTATATGCACAAGATAGAAGTAAGATAGCGTTGGAGTGAATAAAGTACTTTATCACTTGCAGACTGGTTTGTCAAAATGCAGTCTGCAATTTCACATATTTTCTCCCTTTTTTTTTTTGAAAGGATATGTGGGGCAGAGGGGGCCAACCAAATGGGAGGCATTTTCCAGACCTGTGAATTCAACATTCCGCAGCCAAGCTCAAAAATTCATGCTGTTCGTGCAAAAAAAGGACAAACAAGTCCCTTTCATGTCAGCTATGTCCAGCTGGAAATGTCACAGCTTTGTCACAAAAGAACTAAGCATGCCTGGTGTCTGTTCTCTCAAAAGGTCTCTTAATTCAAACAAAAGAAAAATATTCACATCTGGAAGGGGTCATAGGCAGAGGGCGGGAGAGGAGGAAGCAAAGTTCAGATGGCAAACCATAGCAGTCGCTGTTTGTCCAATTACGGTACTGCCTCTTCTGGCACTTACTGATCCCAGTAAAGAAAAAAAGCCAAGAGTTAAAATAGCAATTTTATTATTGATTGACCCCATAGGGCCAGATAAGACACACCTCTTCACTTTTGCTCCATTCATCATGATGGAACAGTCAGGCTGAGTGAAAAGATCCCTTGTGACCAATAGTACCTCTAGCAACAGTACCTCTTTTTTCTCCCCTTCCTCCTTTTTTAAATTAAAAATGTATATATACATTGTTATTTATGAAGTTCAAGATTCCTTCAAAGACCACAACCTTCACTTTCAAACTATGTACATATTGAAATCCTGCCCTTTCCAATGGGTTTATTTGACCATCTGTTTCTGTAAAGATTAAAACCTTCTAGTGACTGCAGGGTTGGGAGGCTGTATCAGAACTGAGCCATTGGAAATGAAAAATTAAATGTCTGGTGAGATCAGATTAAAGGAGAAGAGAATAAACTTGAGAGTAGGACTTCACTGGTTAAGCCAGAAACATCAACAGTAGAAGTTTGCATTACAGTCCTCAACTAAAAGTTTTCTCCTCCTTCAAAATGCAGTGCTTCTGAAGATGAAAAGCCTCTCCTAGGCTGCCACCTAGCTAGTTAATTTCTTACATTGTTTTAGGAGCTATTTTAAAAGCCTCTTTTGCTCCAGCCCTTACTGCACTGACTCCTCCCTTTAGAGCTGGTATTTTGTCAGAAGTTTTAACAGCGATAAAAACTTGCTGCCAAGTCCCTTTCTTCCCCACAATGTGTTTTATAACCCAGCGTGTAGTTTAGTCTGTCTAAACACTGCACTAGTACACTGCCATCAGTTTCCATGGAGACGATTAACTCCTCCAAAGCCAGAAAGCTTTAGTGAGCTTTTTGTCCTTTCCGCGTATGAAGAACATGACAGCATTTACTCAAATCAGCCTACAGAAATACCACATTTTCCAGACAGTCTTAGCAAATGTAAGGATTTATTTTTCCTTCAACCCATCAGAGACCTGCAGTCTTAACCAAACTTGCATTCAAGGCACTTCCTGGAATGGGTTGCTCTTTCCCCTCAAGCTGCTCTTCCTTTGCATTGCTGTGATGTCTGTAGGCATGACAGCCCCAGACACATCAACTTTTTGAACTACTTTGTCTCAGAGCAAAGCCAAGGCTCGAGATATAATGAAGAGCCCAGAAGAGAGAAAGGAAAAATGAAGGGAAGACTTTGAACTCAACCAGAAAACAGAGTAGAAAACGGAAAAACTTTGTGCCCTGAAGTTTTGGAGCACCATTATATGAAACGTCATAGTTTACTCTGAGTCACTTATCCGTCTAGTAAAAATATTCTGTCAGTGTGTATTTATTACAAAAATGTATTTAATACCATTTTCAAACTGAAACTACCTCTTATCTATTATAGCATGACCTAACCAGAGCAAGAAAACAGTCCTTCTCCCAAAATGCAGCTAATGAAGGCCACATGCTGCCATCAGCTTTTGCTGTGGAAAAACTGTTTCCCAGTCTCACTTTCACAGAAAGGACAATCTCCCTGGCAGTTGCAACTTAGGTGGCACACTTGTTGATCCAAACTATGAAAATGGCAACAGAAGTTTGAATAATTTAGTTTCCTGAAAGAATTTCCCAGTATAAAGCTATGTTATGAATGTTTTCCAGGCTATCGTCACTGAAACAAAGTGTAACCTTCCCACCACTTTTAATATGGAATGGGTTTTCTGGCATTCAGGAGCAGATGCACTATATAAACTAAACATGAGTAACCAGGCACAACTGCAGCTTCTGTAGAACTGAAGGCAAGAGATATTTTGCCACTAACCTTGGCTAACTTGAAAAGGCTACTGGCAGCATTCATAGCAATGGGTGTTCTGCTGCAGCGAGAATTACTTTCTATTTGACTTCCATAGCAGTTGCCAGGAGGATTTCTTTGCAGACTCTGCTCTGAGTGAGGACCATGTGGGTACCAGCAGTGCAAAGTCCCTGGCCCCTTTTATGCTGTGCTACTAAGACAACCCACAGAGAGGGCAGGAGACTTCTCGGACTTGTGCCGTCCTCTCACCACTGCTGAAGTGACAGCCTGTATTTACCATTACATGGACATGTGTCCAGTAGTAGCTCAAAGGACATAACTAATTGATTTCATACACTTTGCCACGGCAGAGCTAACAAGCAACAAGAATACCTTGTTACCCACCCTTGGCCACAAGCAAGCCAACAAACTTGGGAACAGAGTCGCTGTTACCTCCTCCTCAGAGATTTTTGGTGCTGTCCTTCTCCTCTACCTAAAGTTAGTGTAACGAAGAACCCTAGGGATGCTGAATCCCATAGTGGAAAATATCAGTCAGGATCCAAGGAAAGTGTTTCAGCTTTCCCAAAAGCGTGCAGGTATACACACCTCCCACAGCTGCAAAGACCACAGCACAGCATGCAGAAAGCCTGGAGACACTTGGTACCTGCTTTTCTAGCCCTTCCCAACGTTACAAGCACAGCACCAAAGTCCGTGAGAGCCGCACCTCCAACCAG
Organism: Geospiza fortis; assembly: GCF_000277835.1. Taxonomy (NCBI): domain Eukaryota; kingdom Metazoa; phylum Chordata; class Aves; order Passeriformes; family Thraupidae; genus Geospiza; species Geospiza fortis. The sequence continues at coordinate 1,141,887 of NW_005054334.1, read as the reverse complement.
CAGCCGCCACAGGCGGCTTCGTGGCTTGGGAGAACCCATCCTAATACCGCCTCCTACTTCTTGTCACCAACTTGAGGAGGAAGTTTTGGCAGCCTACACCTCCAACTGTGTTTCTGTCCTGCTGTACAAAATATGCCACTCTAACAATGACTGATTTCTTTAAGGTACTTCTGGGAAAGGCTGCTGCCGCCGTGGGACAGGGCTTGGGAG
>NW_005054334.1:1141280-1141667 GCF_000277835.1 Geospiza fortis | reverse complement strand
GGCTACCTGGCGGTGACAGCCGCGCTGCTGCCCGCACCCTCGGGGTCCCGGGAGCTTTCTGCTTCCCCCGAGCCCTCCCGGCCCAGGCGGCTGCGGGGCGGCGGCACTTACCGATGTCGGAGTTGCAGAAAGCGTCCTGCGGATGGATGGGGACGCAAGTGCAAGCCTCCACCACCAAGTCCCGCAGGCTCCAGCTGCACAGGAACACGACGAGGAAGCTCAGCCACGCCGTCATGTTGCCCCCGAGGTGCCTCCTCACTTCTGCGGAGCGGGAAGCGGCCGATGCTGTGTTCGGCTGACTTTATTCTTGCTCCCTAACAGCCTGTGCTCCGCGGCTACCTGCCCTGCCCCTGTCTCTCTGACTGGCTCCCCCCGCCGGGCGGCGCG
>NW_005054334.1:1042672-1141000 GCF_000277835.1 Geospiza fortis | reverse complement strand
CGGGCCGGCCCGCGCCGCTCCTCAGGACACCTGGAAAACGCGCGCGGGGCTTGCGGTCCGCTTGGACAGCTCGCGCTGTTTCCCTTCAGTCCGCCCGGGCTGCCTGCAAACTGCAGGCACGGCACGCTGCTCAGGCTATTCCAAAGAGCTGTCTAACGCACAAGTGCAGGGGGCTGCTTGTTTTCCTCTCCCAACAGGCCGTAGAAAGAGGATGGGGGGAAAGGACAAGACCTACCTGAACTGTAAGCCAGGATTTTGCCCTGAGTGTTTTTAATCCTGCTCGGATGCTCCTTCTCCACCACCCAGCAATTCCCCTTCTCTGGCCTTTCTGTCAGAAAGCGGTCATAACCTGCTAAAACCAAGCTGGAGAAAGCAGCATTGTATCTACTCGGGCACCTCCAACATTTAATCTCAAAGTATATTTCAGCAGAGCAGCTTTAGTGGAATTTAGAGAAATGTCCTGTTTGTTTTGTTTTCCTTTATCCCCTTTCGAAGCCATAAATTTCCATTAGCTGTAGAAATGTAAATGTTATAGAAGAGCTGGGACTGTAAGGATGGAGATTGCCAGCTGCATGATACAGACAGCCTTATTATCCTCCAAAGGGGACTGGGGGGTGATTAATCACAGTATCAAACCAGTGTATATAATGTCAGAGTACTTTCCATGGGGTTTACAAGACTTAAGCGCGTCTAGTTATAAATTATGCTGGTATTAAAGGCCAGGGACCAGCTGTCCTAAATTTCTATATAGTCAGCTAAGTCTTTAGATTTACAATTCTGCTCCATCTAGGTGAAGCACAGTCTTCCTACACCTTTTCTTTAATCATACTGTCAATATAAAATGAAAATCTCCTCTCTTATGGAAGCATAGGCTTTTATTTGGAGCATTGCTAGGCAAAAGCTTCAGGATGGGTGTTGTCAGTAGAGATCAAGGTTGCAATGCCAGCAGTGGGAAACACAAGTTCCTTTCCTTGCTGTGACACAGACAACCTGTGTGGCAGCTTTGCCTCACTGTGCTTCAAATCCCTGTGTCATGGGATAATAGTGTTGGGAGCTGCTCAGGAATGTTCGTTAGTGAACACAGTGAAAAAATCAGATGGTGCTGAGGTACTAACAGGTCCTATAAGTATGTGTGAGACAGGGTATTAAATAAATCATTCTGTTTAGACACCTCACAGTCTGAACCATTGGGCCCAAGTTGCAATACAAGAAACCCTGCTCAAAAAATACTTTACATACTTGGATTGTCTGTTCAAGGTACTACTAGTGAAGCTGGATCCATCAGGTTGGGTGGATGTCATTTCAGTCTCACTGGCTGTAAACAAGGAACAACTCCACCGACCTCAGCAGAGTAACACAGAAGAAGAATGAGTGTGTCTGGCACTCTCATTTTTCCTTTGTTGTTGTAAAAAGTTTGATATCCACCAACATCATGATACATCTGGCCTATCAACATCTCAGATCAATATCTGAGAGAAGTAGAATTCTGCCAGAACCTGACACTGGTGTAAATAAGGGAGAGTTTGGCCCACACACAACTAGATTATAATCACAGCTCCTGCACCACCTCCCTTCGCTCTCTGGCCAAGTAACTCCCCTGAATGTTTCTTCATTCCTATAATAACACCTTTCCTGTGTGTTCCAAGGACTAACATGCTAAATGCTTTGTAATAAGCTTTTAAGCTGTTGGGTGCTGTGTAAATGTTGAGAGTCTATGATACACAGATGCAGGACATGTTCAGAAGAGACTGAAAAACAAACCCACTTTCTCGATATCTGAAATGGGAGAGGAAGGGGCCCAGAAATTACTGAAGTTCCACAGGGCCCTCCAAGATATGGAAGTAGCTTGCTTACAGTGAGGCTGACCAAGCTAGTTAAAATGACACCAAGTTTGTGCTGATTGCAGGAATTGGCTCACTTTTCAGATATAATCCAGAGAAGCAATCAGATGAAAAGGAGTGACACAGCTTGATCCAAGGGCTGGGCATATCTCTTTGGAAGGGATGAGGTGCAGGCTGTCAGTATGGCAAGGCTTACCACTATCTTCTATGCCACTGTTTGGGATATGATCCAGAAATGTTTTTAGTGCTTTTATTATCATTGCCTGGAGTAGTAGTACCTATGTTTGATCAGGGCTTAGCTGATTCACCTGCTTTTTTTACACTTAGATATTCTTTTTCAGAGAGATTAATTTCTCTACAGTAGTTGGGGTGCAGTTTTTTCAATCAGGACTGGATACTCTACATTAAGAACAATATTTATTTGCCTCTTGAAGAGTACACTTCACACAGAGAAACCAGAATGTGTTATTTTTGTAAAGTACAGGTAAATTATACTCAGGAAAGTTCAGTCTGGTCAGTGGCCTGCTCAAGGCCTTTGTTAAATACTTTAATCTGCCTGTACACTCATTTTATCATCTGCAAATAGAGATATTCTATGTTAGCATCTGATAATATCCATTAGATATCCAATATTAGCCTCTCCCCTTTAAGACCTGCTGGCAAAGTGAATTCTGAAAAAGCCAGGCAAGGATTCTGAGTGTTTATTTATATGAGAAAATATTGATAATGGTGTCAGATTAACAGAGAAAGTCAATGAAAGAACTGAAAGGATAATTATCTCTGAATTCCCCTTCTATGTCCTGTCTGCATGGGAAAAACTGTGAAGGGAAAAAAAATAAAATTAAAACTGTCATTCTGCTTCTTTGCTCAAATAAAATTTTAAACCTTATATGGCCATAAAGAAGGCAGCATTGAAAGAAGGAGAAAATAGACACCTTGATCTTCATATGAGAAATTTGAGTTCATGTTTGATTAATGTCACCAAATAAAGAAAGCTATGTTATTCCAGTCTTCCATCAAGAACACATTGCTGAACACAATTAAGGTTCTCTCTGCCTTACCGAGCAGCCACACAACTTCATGCTGTGATCCCGTCGGATCCGGCAAGCCAAGCATGACTGGGCTGGGTCAGTCGCTAGTGTGAAAATTCCCGGGGAAAGCCACGTCCCGCAGGTGGTGTTGACTGAGCTCAGCGTCCTTCTCCCCGCCGCCCTGCAGCAATGTGCGCGGCAGTGCTAGGGGGCAGTGCGCTGCAAGAGATGGCTCCGACCTCCGCGCATGGAGCCAGCTCTCCGCAGGACCTAAAGAACCGATTCTTTGGAAAAGGAAACATATTAAGCCGGGTGTCATTTAAATTTCGGGAAGGATAATTAACTCCTGCTTTCAGTTAATCATATTAGTTTATATCAGCTGCATGTTAACATCATTTTCCTTCCACAAGACCCGCCTGGAACCAGGGACAGAGACTGAGGTCTGAACTAAAGGCATGTTCACTTGCCTTCTGATCACATTTCATTGTGAGGGATGCCGGCTGCTTCAGTACAGAAGGGCTTCATCAAACTACAGCAACTGCTGGCAAAAAACCTCACATACCAGGAGGGCTGAGAGAAAGAGAGAGAGGGGGAGGTGCAGAGAGAGAGAGAGAGACCCCATTATCACCAGAGAAAAATACCCTGACAAATGTCACATGTAGTGGTTGGTAGCACTACAGTTCCTCACCAGATCTTAGCTGGCTTAAACTGAGCTTAGCATGAATGAAATCAGGAGAATTCAACCAGCAGTTCAACAGCCCTGCCATTTCCTTAACAATATATTAACTTTAAAAGCTTCTGAAGTAAGAGCCCTTTTCTATTTTAATTTTTTGGCAGCAAATTGACTTGATTCATGAGTGTGGAGTCTTGCCATTAGCATTCTAAATTGTCTACCTGACAAGTTGCTCAAAAGCATCCTCTTGTCCTAAAAACTTTTCTTGAAGTTGATCTTTATATCTTTTACAGCAGGTCAGCATCATGCCCTCTAGGAGGTCTCATTGTTTTTATGCATGAGGGGTAGGCTAGGTGTTTTCAGAGCTATCTGATGTTCTTTCTACAGCACACTCCTGCCATGTTGTAGGACAGTAGAGGATGGTCATGCATCGCGTTAGAAAAAGGTTCTCATATTTCTTGATTATCTGCTTCTTTTTCAGCAAACTGTTTCTTTTCTAACACTGTCCTCTGAGAAGATGTTTTGTTTAAAATGTTTGTATTTGCTATGATTCATATATGTGAAACAAGTTGAAAAACTCCTATTAATTCCACCATTGTATCTGTGAACTTTATATCTATTTAAAGTGAGAATACTCCTTCTTCAAAAATGTCTTTGATTCTATGAATACACACCAAAAAAATTCATTTGATCTCTTTCTCTGAGGTTGCAAAGGAATTATGTCACCTTCCTGTCTGCAAGCCAGACATAGGTAACACTCCATCCCATTCCCAAGCTTTTCATTGCAGGTACACCATTAAATTTTCGTCAGCTCTAACAGTTCTATACTGTGTTCAGTCTTCAAGAATCCTTTAGAGACTGTGCCCACTGAGAGCACCTAGCCTGGTAGCAGACTGTAGGCACCATGTGTTTCCAGGAATATTACATTATAAAGGGTTGTGGAATATGAAATCACCACTCAGTAGTGTGGGGATCCTCCAGTCAGGCTGTGATGTGGCATCAGCTGCAGAAGAGTAACCAGGACATATCTTTTAACAGCCTTATCAAGCTGAAAATGTTTCCTGTGCATGACCTTGCTCTTTGGCCCAAATCCAGCAAAACACTAAGGCACATGTTCAGCTTTAAGCACACAAGATGCTCTACTGAAGTCAACAGAACCATTTACATACACAAAGTTAAATATAAGCTTAAGTGCATTTCTGGACCAGGGCCAGAGGGCTCAGTACCATGCAGGGTTCAAGCCAGGAGGCTGTGATTAGATGGTCTGACAGAATCCGGGAGGGAAGGACACGACGTGATTTGCTTGGTTCTACCTGCCTATGCCTCATTCCAAGCAACTAATGTTCTCTCATTTTTGTTTATAGTAAGTCTTTCCATTTCTCTTGTTTTGCTTTCCTGCTGCTGTAGCCATTTTCAATTTGAGGTTTTGATTTTCTTTTTTAAACCCTTCTAAACTGCATCAATAGCTTTAAGTAACTGAACAAAGAGATTTCAAATAGATTAAGTACTTCAAATGGTAATAAGAGCTGGTGTTCCCAGAGCTTTGGAGGCTGCACTAAATACAGAAGAGAGTGAGAGCAATTGAAAATCACTTTTCTGTTGTTCCTTTGTATGAACTGGTTTCTGGCTTATGCAATGCACAGTAATTAAAATGACTGGAATGCCTCACATTTTTAAGAGAGCTTTAAGGCAGCTCTGTGGCATTGCAGCCAGCAGAGTTCATGAGCAGATTCATGGCTGCAATTGAGGTTTGACGTTTCTATCCACGTAACTTGAAGAAGACAATATCTCTGTAGAAGCCTTTGAGGGGAGTTTGAGGAAGAAGGGATAGACACAGAAAAGCAGTAACATCTGCATCAGCTCCATGAGCAGCTATGGGCCAAATCTTCCTTTTGATGGGATAAGAGCCTAAAGGTTGGTGTGGTCTCAGAGATTTCATTGCCTTCTCTCACTGTAGCCTTAATGTCCTGCTCAAATTCAAGTGTGGGACAGAAAGCCTGTCAGACTGGCATGTCTCTCACAGCTGGTTGCCCTCCCTGTGATGAGGTTACTCTGCTTGGCAGGGGTGAGGGATTATCTTGGTGCTTTTCGATCCCCCGACACAGTCCAGTATTTCATTTTCAACTTTTCCAATTTTCTGTTTTTACTGAGGTGGCTGACCACTGCATCCCCAGTTTTCTCTCAACTACTGGCCTGGGGATGATTGGCCACAGAGGAGCAGGAGAGCTGAATACAGCCTCGCCTGGGGGGGAGAGCTGGCTGACCTGAGGACATGGCCTTTTTGGCATGTTGAACAGCTAGATCCTTCTTCTCTCATCTCTCTGAAGGCCTCTCACCAGCCTTCTGAAGGCATGGACTGAGCCTGCTTCCTCATCTCTCAGCATAATCTTTCTCTCCTTCTCATCAGAGGGCACTGTCAGGATACAGCTGCTTCCACAACCCCATGTGAGTGTAGGGAGGTAGAGAAAGGTCCCAGGAAGGAGGCACTAATCCTGTATCTCTTAGACCATCCTGAGGCTGTGAGAGCTGCAGCCCCTTCATGTGCCAGTCCCTAGGATGTGTCACTGGTTTTAAAGCATGTTGGAATCCCCTAAAATTACATACATGTGAAAAGCAGAAAGAGCAGCACCACGGGGCTTGCATCCCTGTTTTTTGTTTCTTTAAAGAGACTGAAGATAGTATTGGGCTATCTGGTGTGAAGGAAGGGTCTTTTCTTTACCTGCAGAACAGGTGCACGTGCTGGAAAAGTTGATGTCTTGAGTTGCTTCTCCCTGCACAACCTTCAGAAACTTCCTGTAAGAATAAGCCAGTCTCCTCATCCCCATAGTGCAGGTGTTACCAGCCTCTCACCTGAAACTGCAAATTAAGGTATTAGTACAAGGACAGTCTCTAATGACAAGATAGTGTCCCAGCAGGGAATGAACTCAGTGACTCCTGTCATGCATGCCACTGCATGATGTCAAAAGTGAGAAGCAGTTCCTCTGTGTGGAAATTCTAACAGAGACGGTTGCTCCAGCATAGGATTTTTCTTATAAATCCAGACTTTTTCAATGCTTTCCTTCCTCTGCTCCCAAATCTATGCTGTATTCTAAACAGTAGCTGACTGCTCACTGACATCAGGCCCTTCCCTCAGACTCACTGTCCCAGCCAGGAGAAGCTGGGGAATTTCCGATGGGAGATTTCAAGGACGGATCTCTTTCTTCTCTAGAGCCAAAGGCAGCGCTTTGGTTTCCTCACCCTTTTGGAATTTTTATCCATAAATCTTGGCATTCGGTGTGAGACAAAAGATGAGGAGATGGTAGATCTGCAGGCTAAAGTGAGGACACTTATTTGTTTATTGTCTTGCTCTTCCCAGGTGAAGAGTAATGCATTCCTCAAAGGAACTTTTCAGGTCAGCAGTGTGAGTTCCACACCTAATGTATTAATGTCAGGAGTGAAAAAATCAGTGTTTGATTTAGCACAGATGTGCAAAAATAGTATGCTTTGTCCACTGAAAACAGAGCTAATCCACAGCCTCTCTTCCCCTTTCCTTTAGTCTGACAGCCTCTATCCCTTCACTGTGCCTTTCTGAGGGGTGCTTCTGAGGGGTGTTTCAGTGAGAACTACCCAGAGCTGCAGGAACCAGGAAGGTGTAGTCTGTATGTACAGAATACATACCAGGATTTGAATTCTGAAGGTACCAAAGCTTGACCATGTGCTGTGAGCAAGCCAACACCTTTCTGTAGCTTTGCTGTTTGTAGCTGTGCCACCAAATCTCACACAGAGTGTTGGCCAGGGGTCTGGCATTATCCCAAGTGCCTTGCAGTGGGATCCTGGACTGCTCCAAAGCAGCGTCTCATCTCAAGTGCTAAGAGGTTGGAGAGGGACTGAACACTTCTAGCAGAAGCAGGTGTCCAATAGCAGCTTAGCACACACATTCTCTCTTCTCCCTCTCCTCTTTCTCTGCCTCTGCCTGCCTCTCCTGTCCAAGGTAACTGCAAGAAGAGATTGAATTCTCACCACACAGGCCAGGGAGGCAGAAGAGTTCTCCCTAGACACCTAGCTGATGTCATTGAGGAAAGTGCTCTCAAAGTTATGCAATGCATGGGAGGAATCCATAGTTTTAATCATGGGATAATTCATGGAAAATAATAAACAAAGGGCTGAGCAACAGCAGTTTCTACCAACAGAGATACAATTCTCCAGCAGACTTTCCCCAGCACCTGACAGTACAAAAGACAGTAGATAGACAAGTATTTTATGTGTTTTCATTTTAGCTGTATCTTTATGTTCCCTAGATTACAACCCGGCATTTTTTAACCAAAATCTTGCTTCCTTTTCCCTCAGTTCAAGTTCAGCAGAACCACTACAAGACCAGTGAGGGGAATGGGAGGGCAGGGGTCAAGTTCTGCACAGTGCCAACAAATCCTTAGTGCAGCTAGGATAGAAGGCACTAATCTGGTCTCCCTTTCCTCATAGGATAGCTGTGGGTGTACCTACTGAAAGGCATTTCAATTCTCCTTTCCAGTGCTGAGATTAAATGAGCTGTTGCTGGAAAAAAACTTCTCCCATTGATACTTAAATAAAGTCTCTTCTGTGCCAAAGAAAAAGGATCATCAAGAAGAGCACAGTCCACCCCATGAAAAAGAAGGAGCAAGCTAGGGAGGCAATCTTTTACTTCATTTGAAATTGACTTCCCCATCCAGAACAAAACTTCACCTTTGAACATCATATATAATGGCAACTTAGCCTAGAGAGGCTAATATAGCATAATCTGTGTATGGATGTAAGCAATAGCACTCCAGAGAGCTGGCTGGAGGAAACCCATACTCACTCCTAGTGATTGCAAGAGCATTTCCTTCTCCTCCTGCTCCTCCGGAACCTACCTCCTTAGCTTAGACAATGTCTCCAAGTCCCCTAAGGTGTTTTCACATGTATCAATGCAATCACTTTTAACAACTTTTTTTTCTCCCTGAAATTGTAATCTGAAGGATTAGGTAGTCATAGCCGTTTGGTTTTATTTTGAGAAAAGGCTTTTAAAATAGGAAGGAGAAAATAGGACAAGCTGGTGCTGCCAAAATAACCCAACTTATTCCATCAGGCATTTCTGGGAAGAAGGAGGGAGGGAAGCTTTTAAAGCCATGCCTGTGGCTGCATGTAAGGGATAGTTCTCAAAGGATTCCCCTAATCAGATTCTGAAGAAGATGGGCTGTCTCTTTGTAATTCACTCCATGTCTTATTCTAAGACCATATGCTCTGGTCACGTGAAGATTTACAGTCTCAAATTTACTGGCCTCAGAGAATCTGAAAGAATTATGCAAGAAATCATGTTCTGTCATAACTGAGGCCTCACACAGCCGTGCTTCCTAAAGACTGCTTCTAACTCGATATATGGCCCCTCTAGGGCTCTGTAAGCCCTTCTGGGGAATAGGGAAGGGGAGGAAAAAGGGGAGCTGCTGATCATTGCCATATGTGAGAAGCATCCCTGTCTGCACGTGGGTGTGACGTTCGTGTTGTCACAGAGGCTGAGCTCTGCAGAGCCCCCCTGTTTCCTGTTTCCAGTCAGAATCTTGCTGCCAGAGCAGGAATCCCATATCGCTCTGTACCGCGCTTACAAAAAAGGAAAATTATGGCCAATGGAGGGGGAAGGGGTGGGGGAAATCCTCTTAAATAGCCATGTAGGATGTCTGGGCAGGGATATGAGCCAGGAGTCCTCAGAGGCAGTAGAATAAGTGGGAGTTTAGCAAACAACCATTTTCTTCCTTTGACTAGTGTTCCTTAGAGACCTCAGTACTCCAGTTCTCATAGCTAATTTTAGCTATTTGTGGTTGGCCTGTTCCTAATGTTCCTTTCCTATCTCTCTCACACACACTGAACCTTGGGATAGTCTCTGTGGGTTGACAGATGACGTGAAAACCTCTAATCTGCAGGTCAAATATCAAAAAATGAAGTGGGATCATACAACTGGAAGCATAATTTGCTTTTTTTTCCAAATAAGGGAGACATATTCATATTAGTAGTTCTTAGCATACCAAGTTTATGAGGTTTTTTAAAAGTGTATGAGGGGAATGACCTATTCTTTAAAATTTTATGGTAACCACCAATGATGTTATCATCCCATGGACACTGCCTTTCCTATGCAGGCTATGACTGATATGCTTTCATTATGTTTTGGCACTGCTCTTTGTTAGAAAAACCAAAACCACATTGTCCCAAACACTGTACTGATACATAACAGGCAGGATGAGTCCCTGCCAAAGGGCACTGAGTGCACATTAGAGAGGGTTTAAAATGAACATAGTGGCAATAAATGTGCCGTGCCAGGAGGGAAGGAGCTTGCAGCTTGTGGCATTTGTACTGCAAATACCACATTCAGGGAACTCTGAGTCTTACCTGCTTTACATTCCTGTGGTGAATTGATGTCAATACTTTATCTACCATGAGGTTTGCTGTACAGATTGTGATGAGTCTGAAGTCCAGAGGCACCACAGGGTATAAAAGAATGGTAAAAGGGTAGGGATGACTCCTCTTGTCTCAACCAAATTTTCCCAGAAACATGAGCAACAGGTGGCTCTTTTTCTTCCACTAAATTTCTCCTGGATTCCCTGTCCTGATTGCCCCTCCTCTCCACATATGATCTGTAGAGGATGCTCTGCAGGGGAAAAGTGTGTGCTCTAAGTGATGGATGTGTAGGACTGTGGACAGTAAAAGGGTATATGGGCCCTTAGATGCTGACTCTGCTCTGTAAGAAAATTTAATTCAAGGCCTGGAAATTGTGTCACTAACCTTATTTTCAGCTGATTAATTTCAAAAGTCTTAGAGTCATGTGAGGAATCCGGAGAAACTGATTAGGAGGAGGAAAAGGTAGTTATTATGTCTCTCAAGGACAGAAAAGCAGTATTCCTTGAGAATAGGCCAGAGGCCAGATTTACATTATTAATTAGACAGACACCTCTGGTTTTGTGTTGGACCAGAAGCAAAAGACTGACTAGGGTATCTTGGACAAGACTGCCTGTAGCACCCTGCTCTGGCTGGCAGGAAGCAGTCAGTCTGCACATAAAACAGACCTGGTGAGCTGCTTTCCTGGGAGCTCTGCTGATTGCTGAAGGACCCTTAATTTTTAAGAAGTGTTGGCAGCTTGATTCACTTTCAGACAGAGATAAGTCCTGCCTAAACTGAAGGAATGAATGGAGGGAATCTCTCCCCACTACACCCCATATATAGATTGTCCTAATAGTCCCTGAACAGATGGATGGGGTCATGTGAGCCCGTGAAACTCTATCTGTTTTGGAGGAGTGGTGGGTGTGGTGCTGTGGTCATGGACAGATATATGTGTTGCCTTTCACAGAGAAGCTCACTGTCCTCCAAAGACTGAATATCAACAAAATCCTTCCTGTGGGGACTTCCAGTTCTGCCCGAGCCAGCTGTAAATTCTTTTGAGGCTAAGACTAAGAAAACTGGAATCCTGGGAGGGCTTTGGTACAGTCCCAAAACCATTTCCACTGAACCTTCCCAAAAATATGGTTTCTCTGACCCAGGAATGTGAGCTCTGTAACAATGCAAAGCTGAAGTCCTAGACCGCTGGAATTAACCAGTATTAGCTCATTGCATCTTTGCGCTCCGTCTGTCTCGGCTAACACAAAAATCATTTCCCTCTGGGACACAGACTTGGTTCCATTTTTGTGTAGCACCTGGCACAATGGGGATGTTGGTATTTGACTGAGGTGCTACCTCTATATAAACAAATTTAAAAATTCGTGGGACCCCTACTTTCCTCTTTGCTGCTTTTGAGTTGATTATTTAAGAGTAAATGATCATAAAGCATCTGAGTGAGCTGAGCAGAGCTAACGGCTGCTTCAGCCAGGAAATGCCTGAGGAGCAGGGAAAACAGAGACTGGAGTATAAATTGCTGTAGCACAGTGGAACAGAATGCATGAGCTGGTACAGACTTGCTGAAGCAGGAGATATCAGAAAAGTAGTTATGTACACAGAGAGCTGCTCCACTGGTCCCAGCAAAACTGGAACAAAACTACATTTGCTCTACAGCAGGTGAAGGTCCAGTCCTCCAAACCCAGGACAGCTGGCCATCCTGACCACTGGGCCTACCAGCTGCCTCCTCACTTGTCAGACCTTCTGCTTTTGCCTTCTGTCCCTCACCATCTGTTTGTCCTTTTCATGGGAGAGGTCCCTTCCAGTTGTCACCCTCTGCATGAGCCAGTTGAAACATTTGCCTCCCCTACCGGGACAAGTTTCCTTCACATTTTTTGTGCTTCCTTGCATGTTACAATTTCTTTTCTGAATGAATATTCACAGTCTTCCCCTTTTAAACACAGAGGTTCTAGAGCAACATAACACTCTTGGAGCAAATGCCTTCCCTAAAAGCCTTCCCCTTGATGTTGAGGCCCCAAATGTCAACACTCTGTCTTCCAAGGATATAGAATGTAATCCAGGCATCACTCCCTGGCCTGTGGTTTCTCTGTTGCAGTGAAGTCTCCAGTGAGCAGACAGCCAGAACAGCCACCAGCATGCCGGAAAGGGCATGTCAAGGGTGGGAAGGAAGAGTGGCTGCACCACATTGTGTTCCAGGCATGTTTAGTTGGCACGTGGTCCCTGAGGGACTGCTGGATGCTGGAGTATATTTAGGGCAGCTTCTGGGCTACTTGAGCTCACAGTGAGAGAGGTAAGGCAAAATCATGCAGCTGCACCCAACTCCTAGGGACTGTCTTCCTTCCCACTGCTTGTGAGAAAGGTCTGAGCAGAGCAGAGAGAACTTAGACCCACATCATACTGCACACCAACTTCTCTGCCTCTTCCTACCTGCCTAAGTAGGAGGGTGGGAGTTCCAGAGAAAACTTTCTTCTGGAGTGGGGAAAAAGACAAATAAAGAATAGCCAGATGGTTTGCTGTGCTCACACTCTTCTTTGCATCCTAAAGTAGCCCCACAGACTGACATGAATGATCTTATTAACTTGTGCTCACATGAGATACACACAAACACAGAAGCGGGGAAGGCTTTCAGGGCTGTTTCCAGCTCTGAAACAGCTCTTTGACAGGGCTAGACTGGTTTTTTTTTTTCTCCCCAGATGAGAGGCTGGTCAACATCACCCCTAAACTCACCTCCACCCCCAAACAGCTGTTTTGCCAAAGGGTGGAGAGGCAGACCTCCTGACTGAGGGTGGAGCAGTTTGAAGAGGAGGAAAGCAGTGACTTCACTTCTTATTAAGTAATAGCAGAGTGGGGTGTGCGTCACTCTGAAAAACAAGACTTTGGGTGGGGGCAAAGGCTCTCTGCAGCATCTTGTGCATGGAGCCTTTCCCTTTGTGGAAAATGAACAGAATACACCATTCTGAAGAGTGAATTTAGAAAGTAAAAGATGTTGAGGACCTCATAATCTCATTTAAGGGGATTCAAGAAGAGCATCAAGGTGAAAGGGTTCATAATGTCTTTTGGGCTAGACTTTAGGAAACACTTTCCTCCAGCAAGGATAGAGAAACATAGGAATAGATCGAGTTCCTGTGAAAAAAGCAGCCCGTGGGGGTCAGCTTTCATAGGGGGCAGATGGCACTGGGGTCTGTGTACAAATACTAGGGGAGTGATGGCAGGACAGACAAAGGTGTCTTTGTGATCAGAGGGTTACCTGCAAGGGGACTGCTCACAGCTGAGCAAGTATCACAAGATCTGGATCTATCTCCCCAAATAATCCTTTCCCGGTAGCTGACTCCTTCAGGGCTGTATGAACAGCCTCAGGCCAGTGTGTTACATTCTCTCTGCCTGATTCAATTGGCTTCTGCCAGTCCTGACTATTGCTGAAACAGTCTCTCAGGCTTGAGAACAGTCTGGTATGTTAGACATCATTCCAGGCTGTTCTGAGCAACACAAGAGTAAGAAGCAGTCTTGGACTCCAAAGGCTTCAAATGTAACATATTTTCATGCTGCTGATACTGTTCATACTGCTCTGAAAGTGCAACTGCCAGAACGGCCATTGGAACAGAAGCTGTGAAAAGCCTTCCCAAAGACTCTGTGCAATGCTTGTGGCATTAGCAGAGCGTACCTGTGGCCCCATTTGCAGTGGGGACATAACCAAAGGCTCCTATTTCCTCTCCTTGGCCTCCCAGGTGAAACTTAGAATACCTTGGCAGTGTCCTAGACACACATGGCAGTGTGGGGGCACCCCTCCCTCATTCCCCTGGCTAGCAGAGGGAACTGCAGCAAAGTGTGTGAGTGCTGTGCATCGTTGCTGGCATGTGCTTCACTTGCTGGGCGTTTACCCAGGATTTTGCCTGGGCATGTTTGACCTTAGACCCATGCTACCACTCATGTGAGTTATTTTAGATCCAGTTTTTGCACACCTTTGCATACTGCAGCCACACATGGTAAGCATGTGTCAGATACAGTCAGGAATTCAGGCTCTGCTTAGGAGAGGTGTAAAAGCTGCCAAGGGGTGGCATCAACAGAGCATAAATAAAGGGCCCTTTATTTTTTTCCTGTTTATAAACTGGAAGTTCAGTTTTGTGGTATCAAACTCCCAATGGCTCCTCATGCAGACTTTCACTAGAAACTCATCAAGTCTGCAAGGAGTTCAAGCACAGACAATAAGCAGCTTTCCTCACCCTTGCCTCAAGTATACAACAAGGGAAAGATAAAAAACTAAGGAAGGAATAAATGTACTCTTTCTTTCAGTCTGACTGACAACAGCAAGGGCAGTTCAATTTCATTAATAAATAGAATTTCATGTTCCAACTTCCAACCTGAGAAAAATAAATTGACTGAGTGTCCCCAGAGTTCTACTGCCTTGCTCACAAATCACAAATGGCTTAGCAGAACAGCAGTGTTTTGGAAATAAAGAAGAAAAAGACAAAGGAACATAAACAACAGGCATCCACCAGCTCCCAGAATGATACTTGCCAAAGCCCTTTCTCATTGCTGGCACAGCTGCTAGACCAGACCATTGCTCCCCAGGTCTGGAAACATTCTACTCACATCTGACAGTTCAGGGGGACTGCCACACACCTGCTGGGTAGCAAAGGCTTCCTCAAGCTGGAGCTGACATAGGGTAGGAACCCCTGACCAGTCCCTCTGGCTTGCTGCTTCTTGCAGCTATTCTAACTCCTTTAGCAGCTTCTATTAAGTGGGTCCAGCTAAGCTTCTCCCACCACCTGCAGTTCCTGTTAAGTACTCCTGATCCTCACTGGGTTCTGGCTTTTTGTTGCTCAAAGATAACTTCTTCAACAGACTTTTCTGGTCCTCTATTTTGCTGTATTTTTATCAGCAAAGACGGCAAACCATTACATGAGGCTATAGGTGGTGATCTACTATGGCACAGCTAGTCCCAGCTTTTCACACTTAGTCATCCTCATTATCCTCATTTTTATGCTGATGATGTTGTTGTTTTCTTACACAAATCTACCCATATGTGCTAGCATATGTTGATCAGTATTAGGCCCACCTCTAGGCTGTTTCAGCTCTCTTCTCTCTGTCTGAGGCCAGTAGAGCAATTCTGCCCCTGTAGCTCTCTATCCCTCTGGGCTGCCATGCTGGTCAGCCAACAAAAGAGAAAGGAAAACACAGGGTCTAAGTTAGCTCCCTGTATCTTGCAAGCAGCCTGAGCCTCTCATTAGGATTCACCAAAGAATAGTAGTTGTCTATATAAGCCTCAGGACAATCCTCTGTTTATAACAACTTTAGACCCTAGTGTCATATCTGTGCTGCAGACAGATGAACTCAGAAAGGCTAAGCCATGCTAGCAAGTTTGTGAGTCCCAATGCTTCTCCACCCCTTCCCTGTTTTCTTAGAGCAGGCACTATTCCCTTCCCAAACCAGGGAATTAGTAACACTAATGGGGGAATGTGTCACCTCTGCATGCTGAGCATGACTCACAAAGTCAATAGGGCCTCAGCAGCTGAGAGGAACAATGAGTTGTGTTCTCAGTTACGTTTTTTTTGGCTACACCATCACTGGAGCCCAGAACAAGGGCAGTGATGTCATGGCCATAGGCTTAATGTGTAAGTATCATATACAACACTAGCAGCTCTCTGTGATCTGTTACTTCCACATTAACGTAACTTGGGGCATATATACACACAAATAGTTGCCAGAGCCAAGAATAAGTCATTTGGAACAGATTATTTTATTTCAGGCTTTTAACAAGAATGCTTGCCAGTCCCAACAGGCTCATTCTGGGGAGGTAGTACCTAGCTCAGTGCTGAGCTATATAATTTAGTCAAGACCTTAGCCATAAAGACAGAAGTTTGGAATGTAGAAATGGGCAGACAAGAATCCTGCTAAGGAATAGCTTACATTTTTCTGACAATTAGCCATTGTTGCAAGTATTTATATAAATAAAGAGTTAGAAAAAGTTCTGAGACAAAGGAGGAAATTACTCCCAGCCATTTTCAAGAAAATGACTTTGAAGCATTTCATGCACTTGTATTTGAGCAAGACTTTTCTCCATTAGCCTCTGAGTGGAGTGGGGAATTGTTTCTTCCTTTCATAAATGTGCTGTGTGTATTAAGTGGTCTGTCAAAGGAGGCAGTGCAGGAGGGGGTGTAGAGCTGAGCATACAGTGACATTGTAATCAGAGGCCAGCCCCTGGGTCACGCAGGCAAGCTCGAACTCGCTGTAACCCGCCTGGAGTGGGTGCTGATAACAACTCAGGCTGTGGAGTTCACGGGGAGCTGTTAGCAAACATCCTCACCCCAGGAACTGTGCAGGGAGGGAGCCTGCACTGGGCTCTGGGCAGCCCACAGTGCTGCTAAAACCCAGCTAAGGCATCTGAACTGCACATGGATGGGGCTGCAGGAGCTACTGTCTGCTTTCTGCAGGGACAGCTGTGCCAAGAATGACAGTTCCCGCTTTATAAAACGCTTTCCTAATGTATTGCCTGGTGCCTCAGGTGACAAGGCCTGCCTCTGTCCCATGTTATGAGCTTCTCTCATAATTTGCTGGGTTAAGCCAGGATTCCTCTGGCCAGAAAAACAGGGGAAGCCCTGAGAATTCATAACACTAAATCTTATCTCAAGGGAAAAAACAGAGGCATGTGTGTAGAGGCTTGTTGAACTACGCATTCCTCTAATAGTTTCCCAACGCTGAGTACCAGTGGGACAGCCAC
The DNA here is from genome assembly GCF_000277835.1 of Geospiza fortis. Taxonomy (NCBI): domain Eukaryota; kingdom Metazoa; phylum Chordata; class Aves; order Passeriformes; family Thraupidae; genus Geospiza; species Geospiza fortis. Next base: position 1,124,368 of record NW_005054334.1, on the reverse strand, counting down.
ACACTTTGCTGCATGTTCCCAACAGGCTGGAACCTTTATCTGCTGGGCAGGCTGGTGCTGCAGCCCTGCCAGTCTCCCTGGCGAGCAGCTGTGGCCCCCTCGGTTCCTGTGCCTCTGCACTGGGCAGCAGATTGGCGGAAGCTGGTGCAAAGCTGCCTGTCCGATTAAATTTGTTATTTTGCAAAAGGATTTAGCTTTGCTTGTTGGTTATTACTTAAGAAAAATCCTAAGCTGGTGCTTTAACCTGTTTTAAACCTTTCACAGGGTGAAAGAATCTGGTTCCTGTGCTTCCAAGTTGTAAACAAGGAGCAGAAAGCTAAGAGAGAGAGGAGAAAACAAAAAAGTTTTAAAATACTATTTTTCTTATATTCTTTTTCTTTCCCAATCAAAAATTATGTTAAAAATTTCTTGTACTAAAGGGCTGCCACATCAGAAGTGTTGCTGAACTTTGCTTCTGAAAAAAATCTGACAACAGATCATTAGCCATCTCAGACATACTCCAGCTCCCACACATACCTGCTGTCTCTCCAGGGATGTGCTAGTAAGCCCATCCAGAAGGGTTTGTAGATTATGAAGATGATGAGAGATGCTCACATGTTTCATATTTTTTCCTATACAAAAAAAAAGCAGAGGAAGCCAAATCAAATAAACCACTTATTCCAAGAAAAGCTGTCTATATACAAGATTCAGTCTGGCTTAATTGAGCTTGTAGCTGACTGTTAATTAAAACAAAACATTTTCAGCTGAGACTGTTTCAGGTCAGCAGGGACTGGTAGGCTACAAGTGAAGATGACTGTAAATGTATTGTCTGAGTACAAAAACTACACTCAAATACTGTTGTAGTTGCAAAGCCAGGAATTGCCCATGAGAAGTGCCCAAAGAAGGGTTAACACTGAAGTTCTAATTTCCATACTCTGAGACATGCAATGTAGATCATTTCTTTCACAGGATTCCTGTCACAGGATTTCTGCAATTACAAAAATAAACATTTCAGATTTAGCTTTGTCCTTCTGCTCAGTGGATGAACTTAGATCGTCTTTAGTTCACAGGGTTTACACAAAGTTCTGAGAGCAGAATGACTAAAACCCCTTTTGAGCTCATGGCATTCAGCAAGATATATCTAACTGTTTCAGAAACATTAACAAATTTGTTTTCAGAGCAGGACAGTAAATATTATGTATTTTGTAAATGAGAGGCTGCTGCTGAAAGTGCAAAGTCAGAAGATTTGTGTACTTGATACAGAATTACAAGGACTTGGATTTTCAATTTCTATCATGCTGCAGCACTTTATATTCTAAGCACGAAGTCCAGGTGCATTTGCAAGTGTTCATTCCTTTTGCAAGTCAGCTGTGGCTCAGCCATTCAGGGGGCTCTGGCTGCAATGCCAGGTCCAATAGCTTCCACCCTGGTCAGCAGAACCCTTGCCTTCCCACCCTGGCCCTACACTGAATCTCACAACACACACTTTCAGTTTTGGGCCCGTTCTGCAAATAGGATCAGGGAATCAATTCATAATAAAAATAACCCTGCTTGGCCTCAGAGCACAGTCTGGGACAAGAGGCTATGTTTAGCATGCAGAAAGCAATGGACAGCCTTGTCACAATCATTCATGGGGAATCTGGCCAACTTGCCCAGCATCACACTGGATGACAGGAGCAGTGGTCAGCTCTGCAGGGCAGCGGTCCATCCCTTCAGTCCCGTGATGACTCTTGCTGCTTCTGCAGTCCCTTTTCCTCTGCTGACCACTGCCCTCTATGTCCCACGATGCAAGAGGCAGGGGGTACTGCAGAGAGCCCTCGTGATGTTTTCGCAGCCATGAGCAGCCATGGGGATGCTTGAATGTTACCCAGGTAAGTTTCATCCTGGATTTCTTAGGTTTCTAAGCACTTGACTTCACAGCCATTACAAATATTTTTTGCAGGCAGTTTGTGTGCTATACACACCATACATAAAAGTTGTTCCTAGGGACTTAGTTTAGTGATGGACTTGGCCATGTTAGGTTAATGTCTTGACTTGATCTTAGAGGTCTTCCCCCACTTAAACAATTCCATGATTCTATATGTCCTCATTTAAAGTAACCTGAAGTATAAGAATGAGAAAGGGAGGAGATGTGAATCTGGACAATGCTGAGGACCAGAACCAATGCTTTGTCCTTGTCCTTTATGCTAGATTATTTGGAGATAAAGGAGTTTGGAGGGATTACCAGCAAAGATTCCCTACTCTCAGAAGCTGGTTGTTGCTGTAAACTGCAGAGCTGAGCTAGCCTGTTGGTCCCTTGCAGAGAACCTGCCACTTGCAAAGTGCTATTTTCTTTTGGAAGCAAGGTGGTTACTGTGATGTACAGCACAGGCTCCTTCCTAACCCATGACCACTGCAAATATGTCAGTGCCTCTGTTGGACACACAGAGCATGCATGACAGGCTTTGCTTCATGACACTGCCTCGCAAAATCCTTTTTTTGATCCCTCATAAGGAGAAATACAGAAAATAAGTGACAGTTCCTCTGCAAGTATTGCCATCACTAGGATGGTCTGCCTAGCTCCTCTCCAGTAGGACTCATTCCCAGACATCAGCTGGAGAAGTCTCAAGGCCTTTCTGACATCTTCATGACGCATGGGACATCCTCATGTCTCCTGCTTTCTTTCTTTTTACCATTTCAGCATGGTAGGGATGGGACAACAGTGTGAGCCACTTCACTTACACTCTCGTGCACTCTATCCTCTATTTCCCCAGATCATTATATCAGCTTTAGTGACAATCTGTGTTACTAAAATGGCACAGAGCCAACTACTGAATGGGCTAAAACCTGGCATAGGACTAGGTGTTGTAAAGTTCACTAGAATAACAAACAAACTTCAGCTGGGTAATCCTTAAAAGAATCTCTTTTGTTTCTTTCACTGCACCTGATCCAAGTTCCTCATTCTCAGTTTTTAGGCTGAGAATATCTGTACCTTCCCACTCCCAGTACTACCCCAGTCTGCCATTATTTTCTTAGAAGTACCTTCTGAGGCTTACCCTTTCCTCTTTGTGGTGTGCTGCTTCCTTCTCTCCCACTCCAGAGTCTGTGGGACTGACTCAGGCACAGCCAGCTAGCTACCCTAGGGGTCTCATGCAGCAGAAAGTCATTGTGGGGCACACGGTACTGAGGCAAAGTAACAGCCAACCACTTCCCACTTTCTGGAAAATTATCAGCAGTTCACAGAGGGGGTGCACAACCAAGATAATCCAGAAAATGCCTATCTCACTTATTCTGAGCCATGTCACTTCTTCAAAAAAATAATCTTGTTGAGTGACAACTGCATCGTTAAAGGCATATTATCATGAATGAAAGATTTTTCATACTTTTTCTACCTGAAACGGGCAGCTCTTATTTCCCATACAAATGTAGCCTTCTTATTCTCTTTCCAGAGGCTCCTTAAAAGCTCTGACCCAACAGTTTTCCACAGTTTGATGTGCCATGCCCACAGCTCAGATTTTCTCGTTATTACATCTGCCATTACAGTCTGCAAGATACTGAAAGGCAAGCTTGATACTTGGGCTTTCTGTGATGATCTCCCCATAGATATTTCTGTCTTAATAACTGTAAAGAGAATACTGCAAATAGCAGGAATTATGATAACTATAAGGTGAGTGGTAAAATTACTCTTGAAATCAGCCTTACATGTGAACAAAATGTAGTAATATCCCTTCTGGAGAAGCCAGAAGTACTCTCCTCTTGCAGGATGAAAGGAGCTAAGGAATGTGCTGGCTGGCACTGAATCCCTGTCCTCTTGGGCCTTTAATGGGTTTCCTGCTCCTGAAGGTTCAAAGAGCAATTACAGTCTCCAGCAAAAGTACAGCAAATGGAAAACAGATTCTCTGCCTTTCACTGAAATGCCAAGAAAATAAGTAACTGAAAGATGGAGGACTCAAAGTCACCTCATTGCAGCCATTGACTGAGCTGAAGGGAAATTTCCCTCTGTTCATCCCCAAGGCCAAAGGCAGTCCCTGTCATATGAAGTGGGTGGTGGGAACCCAGTTTGCTGACCCCTATCCCTGAGGAGGCTCATGTTAGTGGAGAGAAATTATACCAGGCAGCTGGAAACTGCCTCTGGGCTCCAGCTCCTTCACCCTCTTGTCGGGGGTTTGGTTTTGTGCCTTTGAATTGGCTTTTGGAGAGGAGCAAAAGCAAGGTCAGGGCAGCTTGCTTCACTGCAGCAAGTCACCATATATATGGAGAGAACCTTTTCCCTGAGAACAGGTTTCTTGCTTGGTATTCAATAAACTCTGCCATGCAGGGCAAACTGAATAAGCCTGTCTGAAGTGAAAAGCCCTCCAAGTTGCTTTGCATCATGTTTCATTGCCACCTCAGATTACTTGAGATTAAATCCTATCATGGGTGGCAGGGAGAAATAGCTAATAAGTCTGAGCATCAGCAACAATACCAACTTTGTACTTAAACAAGGATGCTCAGTATCCAGTGACAGCACAAGTAGGTCACCCAGCCAGCTTAGCAACAGGAGGAACTTCTCCAGTAGGACTTAATTCTAGCACTGTTCAGTTGTACCATACTCATCTGGGATGTAGCTCAGCCCTGCAGTTCCTCAGGTGCAGAGAGGAAACCGTAGCCTCATAATTAGACAGTTGTGACGAAATAATTGCTAAGGATTTCTTTGGTCATCTTATATTACAAATTGATGCTTCCTCTAGTTTTCCTTACTGTCTACAGAGGAAGAAGGCATCCATTCTCCCCTAACCATATGGATCAGTAATTCCCCTTAACCAAACAGAAAACAAAGAGAAATTGAATGTGAATGAGGATGAGTAAGGAACAACTGAATGAATAAAAGGCCCCCTTATAACAGCTCTGACATGGATGGGTGGGGTTATCTTAATCCCTGACCTCCTGCTAACAAATATGGACTACAGGCAGAGGGTTTGGATATGAAATATCCAAATCCAGAGCCAGGCACATTTGCAGAGTGAAGGGGTTTTTTCAGTCCCATCTTTTCACATGAGGAAGAAGGACTTGCAATCAAAACAAAATTTAAAAATTTAATTTTTTTTACCCTTTGAAATTCTTTCAGTCTATCTGGAGTGGGGAAATAAGTCTGTTGTAATTAAATGTTATGACAGAATGCCAGGTAATTTTTCCCAGAAGAAGATGTTTTGAGTTAACACATTTGGACAACATAAGGTGAAAGTGGCCTTTTCTCACTGCAGTTTGCTGAGTCTGTAGATGTTAGCTGGCAGTATCAGCTCACTGTCTCTACCCCAGGCCTCATCCCTTCTCCTTTAACTGCACAATCAATCTAAATTGCAATTTTTGCGGGTAAGGAAAGAAGCAATAGCAGAATGGGAAAGCAACAGTTTTGAAACTTCCAGCACAACAGAGGCACACTATCTTCCATAAATGCCTAATTTCAGTTTGAACATCGTCTTTCCTTTATCAACCCCCTTCTGTTGCAGATAGTATTTTTGGAGAATCTCTGTGGATTAATTTGGAAATAATACCCCCCAGTGCTGCTTTAGAAACGCCTAGAAATGGTAAAGCTCTGCTATCTTCTAGGCTCTTTAATGCCAAGTTTGGAAAAAGGACTTCTAGGTGGGTTAAAAATCAGCTGGACCACAAGACTGAGAAGATAGTGATTATCAAAGGCTTAGCATCTGCTCACACCTAGTCATAAATGGTGTGCACAAGAGGTTGATCCTGTGGTCCATGTGCTTCACCAACAACCTGGATAGTATACATATGCACCTTCGGAGTATCACTGGAAGATGCAAAGTTATGACATCTGACACATCAAATGACATCTTCAACCTAGGGGCACCTCAAAGACATAAGAATTGTAGCTATAGAAAACTCATTAATTCCAGTAGAGAGAAGGACAGATTTCTTCATCTGAGCTGGAATGATTCCTACACTCTGGGAGGGAACTGGCTGAGATGAAAGTCAGGATGAAAGTTTGGAGGTTACAGTGGATTTCAGGCTAAATGAGCTGATCCTGCATTGACACCACAAGGCAGCTGCGTTCTGCACTACACTAGGAGCAGCATGGCTGGCAGATCTAGGAAAGTTCTTTTCCCTTGTGCCTGACACTGATGAGGCTGCATAGGACACACTGTCCAGTCTGGAACCCAAACATTGCAGAGGGATGGAGGAAACTAGAGAGTGTCCAGCAGAAGTCTAAGGCTGTGACCAAAAGAGGTCAGAGGCCTGGAGCACATGATTGGCGAGGGTGTGCTGAGGCATGTTGAGGCAGGTGAAAGGAAGGCTAATCAAACAGCCTGCAACTGCCTGAAGGGGAATTACAAGCACAACAGATCCGTGTTTTCCTCAGCAGTATCAGATGATACAGCATTGAACAGGAGCCACAGGAGCTGGCCATTAAGAAGGAAATTCCTATAAAGGTAGTGCAGCATTGGAACAGACAGGCCACAGAGGTCATAGAATATCTAATTTAGGCAGTTTTCAGGATGCAGCTATTCAGAGTCAGGGCTGACCAGATGATGTGCTGGCAATAGCACTTCTGTGAATAATTCTGTGGGTGGAGTAGATGACTTCTACAGCTTTTCCAATTACAATATCTATTGTTCTGTGATTCTTTACAGTCACTAGTCACTGAATTTGACACTGGTATTTCCCAAAGTTCACTGTACAGATAGAGTTATTTCCTAGCAGACTTAGATCATTGCATGCCTGACAGCTATTTTTCCTCTAAAATATGGTGAGCAGCATTATAGTTACATTTCCTCATGCCGAGCAACATGATTCCCATTTATTATTCTAAGTCAGCCACAGATCATTCATACATAGAACTTGAGTTTGAGATGGATGTTCTTTGGGACTTATCTGGCATCAGCTGTACAATCAGCATCTTCTCTAATCAGTCCTTGGTCAGAGAGGACCTCACCAGGAAGTAACAAGGAATTTTTAAATCTTACACTCAGGTGAAGTTTTGAGAGCAAGCTCGGACCATCCTTGATGGTCAGAGACACCTTTTGGATTTTCTCTTCAGTTCTGAGAAGCTATAAAGACATTTTCAGAGGTATTCAGCCACAACAGAGATGGTGCCACAAAAATCCTGAAGCAGAATCGATTGGCTTCAAATAACTTATTGTCATGGAAAAATACTCTGAAGGCCATGCCTACGTCCCAGATATATATGCATGATACCTATGCAAGAAAAGGCACTTATTCAGGTGGCAGCAATCATTCCTTGCTGTGACAGCTAAAATGTGAATGCTAGATCCTCTTTTTACCAATGTAGTCTCTTTGTCACAGAGTAGTGTCCTGAGTGAGTCCTGGCTACAGACACATAACGATGACAAAAAGCCAAAGTCTAAATCTGGTAACTGCAGCCCTTATTTCAGTCAATGACCCTTTAGTTTAAAAGGCTGACTAGTACCAAGGCAAACCCAAACTCAAAGTGTTGTGTTTTTACGAAGAATGCAATACTTTTACTCCACTATTTGTGACTAATGTATCACAAGGACTCAGAGCTGCTAGTTAATTTGCAATAGTATTTATGAATCAGAAGAGGGACCGGCTTGTGGTTACGGCTGGACTGACATTTAGGATGTCTGGGTCCAATTCCTAGTCTAGCATAGATTTTCCTTTGTAAACTTTGGCAGGCTGCTTCATCTCTCATCTTCAGTTCCTTGCCTACAAATTTTTTCCTCCCCTTGGCTTTTTGGCTGTCTGATCCATTTTAGTTGTGAAGTATTTCTGTAGTTTCTGACATCCAGGAAAGAACAGAGTAACATGTATGATGTAACAAATTATGCTTTCAGCTGCAAAAATCTCTAAAACAGCCTAAAGGCTGGTGGTGTTTGCTTCAAAAGCTAACAAACATTCCCTTGAAGAAACCAGCCTGGACAAGTGAATGTAGCAAGTAGAAACTACATTCAAAAGTAATTGTTCATGATGAATTCAGTTAAATATCTGCTGCTACTATTACTTTTTAAACCAGTATCAGCACAGACATATTTACTACCATTTCATGCCAACCCATTTTAAGTAGAGATTCCCATTGGTATTTCTATCACCTGTACTATATTAAAAAAACCAAGTATTGGCGTATTTTCTGATCATCAAATGTGAAGCAAGAATTCTATTTTTGACATTTTAAAATATTCTTTAAAAATTGCAACATTCAAGTGCTTATCAGTGATGTCTTCCAAGAATGATACCTCTACCTTTCAACATAGAAATTAGTTTTAAAACTGAACCTACTGCTGATAGTTTTAAAACTGAACCTACTGCTGATTAGGTTGCTTTGCAGCCTGAAATTTTTAGAGGCTTTGAAATTGAAATGTCAAGAGAATACGAAAACAAATGTGGACATAATTATTTCTCTCTTACTGTCTCTTTTCAGAAGAACTCTCTTGGCACCAGGAGGTCTAGATTTATAGAAATAAAATCAAGAATAAGCAAGTCATATTTTATTCACTTGGCTCTTTGGACCTCAGAATGGAAACACATGGATCTCAGGGTGTTAAAACTAAAACTTATTTTTTATTTTACCAGCAGAGCTCTATACCCTTACAGACATGTCAAAAGCTGTCCCCCCAAAAGAATAAAGCACAAATACAAATACAGAATGGGGAATTAATTCAAAAACAATGGCAGACTAATGTATTGCCTGGAATCAAAAGGAGAAGGTACATATCTTCAGAATGAGGTGCAGAGATGAAAAATACTGACAAAGAAAACTTCTGTTGTCCTATCAGAAATGCAATAATCAGGGTAAATTCCATGTACAGGGCACATGAGTTTTTAGTATTAAGCAAGAAAAGACAGCATCCACAAAATCCAGCGATGCAGTCAGGTGCACCCTCATTGAAAATGGTCTTTGTGCATGCCAGGCATCTTTCATTCTGAACTGGGGGAAGCCATAGGTTGGAGGTAGTGGGACAGTCTCTGTTCTGGGAAACAGCACAAGCTGGAAAGTTCTCCAGTGGTACTAAAGAGCAGCAAAACCAGCGAATGCAGGGGGGCCTCCTCTACGGAAAATAACGTGACCAAGTGGAAAACAGCTGCATGTGCATTAGCCCTGCCCGCAACACAGAGAAAGATCCCAGCAGAGCTCATTGTGCCCAGCAAATTGCAGCTCTTCATTATATACAGCTCTGAATGCAGTGCTACTACCAAAATCACATGGCTCTGCCCCTGTAGTTATAAACCACAAAGCCTGATGGAAAAAGGAGGAAGCCCTTGGGGAAGTTTTGCAAAACTAGAGGTAGCAGGTGACGGACTCAATGAGTTTCCTAAGACTTGCTGTACTATGGTGAGAAAGGCTTACAGAGATTTTGGACAAGCATGCTGAACTCTGAAAAAGCACTACAGGGCTTCTACGATTTTCCAGAATGTGAGGTCCTATCAGTTGGCGCTCTTCTACACCTTATGAGCTGATGAGGACCTTTTCTCCTGAAGCCTTTGAAAGCCATTAAGAAAATAAATATTCCTTGGAAGTACCATTCTCCCCTTTCTTTGGTTATGTTTCAAAATAAAGCAGATTCTCATAGCAGAAAAAAATGGAGAGAATCCTCCTGCATGATCCTAGGCTAGCAGCAGAATGGTACAGCTCAGTTTTGAGGCTCTAACAAGCACCAGCTGAATCTGCCACCTCAAAACATGGGAAAACAAGAACTGATGGGCTCATCTGAGGGCTCAGCCTCCCTGCTGCCATATGGTGCACCTAACAACTTTCCAAAACAGCACATTGTTGAGTAAAGGGAAAAGAGTAAAAATAAACAAAATAATATGCTATAAGAACAATGAGGTAGAAGGGCTAGATTAATCAATTAGACATTTCCTATAACACAGCCATCATTTCAAACCCTATCAGTTCTTGGTGAAGCAGCTGCCAGTGCTGTTTCAGAGACACAATTGCAGTTTCTGCTGGCCTGGGCCTGAGACTGTCACAGCTGGATAGCAAGGCCTGACCCCTGCTTCATCAGGCCACACAGCATGTCCAGGCCACTAAAATCTGTCCCTCTTAGCCCATTAACCATCCCTAGAGGTTACTTCAGCTGGCCACCTGCACTGACTTTGACAGCCACTTCTGGTCATCAGTAACATCTTTGTTTTAACAAGAACATGCATATACTCACTCCATTCTGTCCAAAGAAAGGGTTTTTTAAAACAACATATTCTAATCCATCCTTTAGACTGGATTGTTGCTTCCCTGAAGTACAGCTATTGCCTAAAATGAGGATGTTCAAGCTCTTCCTGTCCATGTTTAAGTACCACCGGTTTTCCCAGCTTATGGCACATAATTAGAAGGCACAATATCCCTCCCTGTTATATTTGAAATTTTTTTTAAACTTCACTACTGTCATGATAAAATATAAAGTGCCAACTGAACAGACTCAAGCCTACCCATGAATCCCTTTCTGTCGCTTCCCAAGATGGTGAGAGGGGACACCGTCCTCACCAGACCACGCATTTTTCTCAGCAGAGGGATCTCCATTCCCTTCAAACTTGAGTTGTTCAGCTCACAAGGAAAAGCCTGCTTCAGTAGTTAGAAGCTGTGCAGTGTTGGTATTACACCTATAAATCAAAGTAAACTCCTCCCCGTAAATTCATGCATGGTTACAAGGGTGGTTACATTACATGATATTTACTTGCTGGGAAACAGGCAGAGGACACACACAGATAAGCTTTTCACAGAGCTCATCCACAGCTTCTGTGCTTGTGCCAGCTTTTGGAAACCACTCATTGAGGCTGGCTTCGAGCATGAGACCTTACTTCCGTCATTCCCAGGACGATCGTTTTGGTCCCACACTTGATTTCTCACGTATCGGAATGTCATGGAAGATAAACAGATACAGCAGAGGAACACGATGGGAAACAGCCTCGCCCAGCTCTTGAGGAGCCATCAGGAACCAGCCTCTGTCAAAGCAGCATTGTTTTGACTCAGACTCTGCAGTGCACTGTGGCTGTCTGGTCAGGGCCAGGCCTTCATCCTGCCTTGAATGTAAACATGCACGAGGCTTCTTTTACCACATGTTTTGGGAAGCATCAACTGCTCTTGGCAGGCAAGGAAAGAGATGACAGAGACTGCTGGCATGCTGCTTAAGCTGATATCATCTTACAGTCAGACTAGAGCTCTGGGTACACTCACTTAGTCCCACATAACACACAGCTACCAGTCACCAAACTTTTGTTATGGCCAAAAAATAAAATTAGATATGTTTGGCTGGAGAGTTCTCCCTCCCTCTCAGAACTGTTATGATGCTTTCTGGCTCCAAATGGCAAGGCAGCTGCTCCCTCCGAGCACCCAGCACCCAAACACCAGGATATATCTGTCAGAGAGCAGCAAGAGCAGGGCTGCTCCTTAAAGGAAGGTGAGGCAGGAGCCAAGAGGGAGCCTTACTAGCCAGGTCTCAGTCCCACATTGCCAGAGGTGAGCCAGACAAACCCAGAGATGATGGCCAGGTCCAACCAAAAATTCAGGTCAAAATGCTATGTAATGGTGATGGGACAGGTTCTGAGGCCAAGCCACAAAGTCAGGGAAAAGGGAAGGCCCACAGTGACAAAAATCAAGCCGTGAAGCTAATCCATAGGTTTAGATCCTGTTCAACAGGCTTCATAACCAGACAGGAGCAGGGCCATGGCTGGACAGGAGCCCTGCACTCCTCCAGTATGGATCAAGCAAGCAGTGAATGCCCAGGGCTGAGCTTAGATAGAGCTCCTGAGCCCATGGGTGTGAGCTCCAGGTGAGGGCTCTCAGCATCATTGGGGCTTTAGTGAGCTCAGGGCTCTGGAAAAAGCAGAAACTTCATTTTATTTTGTATGTCAGATAATAAACTAAGGAACATAATCAGGCTGAAAACTGTAGATATCTTAGGAAATTCGTTTATCGGGGTTGATTGAAACAACTTTCTTTGCTTCCCTTATGCATCTGTGCATAAGTCCTTGATTGCTGATCACATGCTGACTTTTTTCCTCAAATTTTCTGCATCATTTAACACCCAATTCTGACTGAATGACCTGTTACCTCCTCATAAGTTTTGGTCCACTGTTCTGACACTATTCAAATGATGTCCTAAGGAGAGAATTATTCTTTTACCCGTGGGCATTTCAGTGGTTCTCATTGCTGAAGTTTCATAAATAATAAACAGTGCACATTCAAAACATCCCTTCCACCTAAGGGGAGATTTTCAGACCCATCATATAGTTGTAAATTTGAGCTAGTAAGGGATTACGTTCAAAAGTACTGTATTTAAGTATCTTAAGTGAGATATCTGAGATTTTGGAGTTTTTTGTCTGTGTAGCACTATTTAGAATTTTATGTAATCATAGAGGAGTTTTGACTGACTTCAGATGCAACAATGACTCCCTGGCACTTGGATTAGTAAAGATAAGGGTTGTTAGCTCACAGAGTCTGACTGTTTTACAGACCTATATATAATTTAATTAAGTTATCCCTGTAATTAGTCGAATACTTCAGGATTATCCAAGTAATAAAGCAAGTAGCTATGAAGGCAGTTAGTCTCGATTTGAAGACCTGAAGAGATAAAGAGTTGATGATTCTCTTGGGTTGATTTTGGAGAGATGATTAATTACTTTCACTGGTAAAGCTTTATGCCAAATTCCTCATATGAATCTGCCTAGCTTCATCTCACAGATACAGGTCCTTACTTTACTTTTCTCCTCTGGATTATAGATTCTTTTTACATCTGGTATTTATTCCACAGGAGCATATTTGTAACCTGTTTTCCAGTCACATTTTTAAAAGTTTGAAAAGTTTAAGTCAGTTCTTCCTTTCCACAACAAACATGAGTCCAAGATGTCAGTCTCTGGAGTTCATTACAGCAGGATTGAAAAACTTTCAAGTTAGTTTACTATGTCCAAAACTAAGAAAATCAAAAATTGAGAGACAGAACATTAATTCCTACAGAGAACTGTGATTTAAAGGATTTTCTCAGAATTTCATTTGGACTTTTTGGCACACTTAGGGATAGAACTCAATTCCCTAACATGTCTTTCAGCTGCCTAAATCATCAGAGTGCCCTTTCTTAATCTGCTACTCCCTGACTCATAATTATGCATTTTCTGACTTCTGGAAGAAATGAAGCAGGGGTGCTGCAAACAACCTCTTCCTTAAGTCCAGATTTAGCCTCAGAACAGGTCTACCTGGTGGACCTTTCTGAAAAGGACCTATGGAAAAAATAGCTCACAGTCATGTAAATAAATGCTGATTCATATAGCTTATGTACAAGGAAGGAAAATGAAGTTTGTGTTTCCTAAAGTTTGGGTGCTTAACTTTTTGACCTTAATAAGGTTCTTTTCATGTGATATATGGGCATGGCAATCCCTAGGCTTACCACAAATCACACTGGAAAAAAAAATTCCCTCTGGCAGCTGTATATTGGTACATGCATGACTCACCAAGGTTGGCACTTTGACCTGCACTTCATGAAGAGCAGGCATGTGTTTGCATTCATCACCTGTGGCCATAAGGACATCTTTGCAAATATTTTCTGCTGGGAGAGAACTGGTAACAATCAGGACATTTAAAATGCACTCTGGACTCTGAAGGGAAAAGGTCACATTGGAGACAGGCTTTCCTTCCCCGTTCTCTTGAGTTCATCTGTATCTACATTCTGGGCCTGTCCAATCCTGGCTCCTTAGGCAAGCCCCATTCTCCTCATGTAGTTGGTTTTATTATCTGTCCTATTCTTCCCTGTCATAAGCATGGTGCCCACTAAGTCCCAGTATTTGTCACCGGCGCCACTGGCCTTGGCTGACCCATCCAGTGCCTTTATCCCTGGCTCTCTATCCATGGGAGGGGAGGGAGCCTTTATCCTGGCTCCCTCCCCTCTCTGACTCTGCCTACCTGCTTGTTTCTTCACTCAGACTCCCTTCCCAGGTATCTGTTCATTCACAGTGCACCCCTTTGTTTCTAACTCTCTCCAGCCCATCCCAGTTTTCTGTTTGCCCCTTAATCCCTGTGAGATACCTGCCTTCCAAAAGACCCTTGTCAACACCTTGCTCTTTGGTCCATAGTTCCTTGCCCAGCTACTCCTTGCCTTCCTTATCACTGCATATCAGATCACATCTCTGCTGTCTTTGCTCATGGTCTCTATGTCCCACTGGTCCCCATATACTCTGCTCTTGTGTCCCATCCTTATTCTCACATGGCCAGTCTTTACTTCTAGTTTCCTCCTTCATAGCAGTCTTCAATCCCAGTGTCATCAGCTGACTTTCCACTGCTTCCTGGATAAAACCACTCCTTCCCAGAGCTGATTCTTGTTTTTCCTGTGTTTAAACCATGGCATTATTGGTGGCCCCAGTGTTAGCCCAGCACAGGGAGTGTGGCATGCCCCACATGTCCCAAAGAAAGGGAGAGAGGTGCAGAAAGGTCACCATGCAGTAGCACATCCCATCAGCTCCTTGTGACCACAAACTGGTGTCTGTCTGCTGACAGCTCTCACCATGCTGTAAATGCAGGGCAGTTTACTTGCCTTTTATTGAAAGGTAAATTGCTGTGAATTATCCCATTTTATGCAGGGTAAGAATGAACAGGGATAATTGCTACGTACCAGTTCACAAAAAGTAATATGCTTCCCTACATTTGTTTGTTCATGTTTCCACACCCACAGACTGCCTTGCTTCAGTTCAGTACCTGCAGCACCTGTAATTGCAGGGGAGGATCTCAGTGAGCCTCTGTACTTCAGAAACCTGCTTAGCACTGGGAGATGTTTTGATACACATGGGGTAAGTCTTTGGCAGATGCTAACTGCAGGTACCAGAAGTTTGAAACTTGACCAAAGTGACAGTGACATGAAGACAAATTTTTGTAATTATTAAAAAACTTCAGGGACTGCTACCCTTCATTGGCTCTTTTCATAGCTGAAGCTCTCAGATTCACAAGGTAGCAGTCACAAATATTCTTCACTATGGGCAAACCAACTCTTTTGCTTGTGTGTCTGAGTTCATTTCTATTAAGCCTTCTGGTTTCCCTGAAATATTCCATCTATTCTTCTTAAGGGAAGCACTCAGGGTGGAATATTCCATCCTGAACGGTCACCAGAAGGAAAAAAATTTTCAAAAGGTAAACCAGTATCTTACAGTAAGTTGTGATCAGCCACAGAGACATCAGGCAATGGCATGTCTCCATGGAACCTGCTTGTAGAGGACAGTGTTAAACATACACACTATCCACAGTGTATATATTGACACAGTGCAGTCTGCTGGAAACAAAGTACAAATTGTAATTGCATCTATGCAATCTTCAACAGAAACATATGTGATGATGATTATGCTAATGATGATGCTAATAGTAATAATAATAATATGCTGACCACATCTATGCAAGACCAGGAATGTTTTCAAGCAAGAGAGATTATTATGTATTAGTCTAGCATAAAGCTAGTCTGAGTGATAGGAAACATATGTTTCTTGGTACTTGTGCTTGCACAATGGTATAAAAAGAGTTCTGACATTCTATAGGTCTCTGGACAATTCTGCTATTGATGTGTTGTGAGTCACTGCAAACAGACATCGTATGTTTCTGAATCACTTCCTGCTCAAGGGGTTCCTCCACTTCTTCCAGAGATTGTGCTGTGGAGGAATTCAGTGGGCTAAAGCTCTGGAGACCTATTCAAAATGCTTTCCCTTTCCCTTCCCTTCTGTGCAGCTGAATGACTCAGACAGGGGATGACACCTTGAACCAATGTCACTATTCCCTTATTGGGATGGGAGAACCTTATGAGGAGTCCAGAAGGAAATTTAATTCAATATTTTATTTTAAGGACATCCCTTCTGTTTTGCTTTATTTTTCTTGTTGGCATTTTATGGTTTATGGGAGATTTTTAGGGGGAATGGGTTTAGAAGTTAGGAAATGGTGCTGTGATAGAACAAAGGTTGTTTCAGCTGTTTCCAATACAGCTGCAGTGCTTTGCCGCTCTGTCCCAAAAGCATTCAATTCCAGACCACAGAAATGGTCCTTACATATCTAAGTACCTCAGCAGTCTAATTAACTCTGCAATTATTAATAGTTGTAACTAGCTTCATTTAGGTTCCCAGAATATTCATAAGTGCTTCTCTTAGATCTGTGCTGTTGATTTGTCATTTTTATGATAACAAAAGAGATTTTATGATAAGCCTGGCAGAAAATAGCAGATAGGCCATCACAGAATTACAAGTTTTGTGTGATTTTCAATGTCCCAAAAGTCCCACTTGGCATAAAAAGTATTGTCGCTTGACTGTTTTAAAGAAAAAAAATCTGCATTTAAGGGAAATGTATTCTTCTCCTAGTGTTTAAAATCCTCCTGCTTTCATTTGACATTTCCATTGAAATGTCCACAGAAAATACTGTCTTGATGACATTTTTTCACAAAGAGATAAGCCATTGTGAATTGCTGAAACCTTGCATTTCAAACGCTTTTTAGTTTGCTTTTCCCAAGTTATACTGGAATGATATGTGATCTTTTGCCAAATCAGTATTGTGATGAAAGTACAATCAGTTTCTGAGTAATTGCAAAATTATTTTGACTTCAAGAGATGCTTATCCTGAATGCCAACTAATGCAGTACTTCCTCACTGCATTGCGCTAAACAGTAGTCCTGAGTGAGCTGTGCCTGTTCAGAAATTATTAAGAGCTATCATATCTGAAGGAGATGCATTTCACTGGGGCCTGACTTTCAGTTCATCGGTGCATAACATGGGCCTGTCATCAAGGCAGTTGCTGCTTTCAAAATACAGTTCTCCCTGTGCACCTTCACCAACAAAAACATAGAATGCCAGATATGTTATTTTTATAGATCGACTGCTTTTCTTTCATGAAGGAGTGGATGGTTCCAGGACCTCAGTCCTTAAAAGTTTGTTCTACCTCATTTGTTTCTTTGTAGATGTGCTAGGCTTTAGTTTGATCACTTTCTAACATTTTAGACATTCTTACTTCTTCAGATTTTTGCTGAAGGAGACCCGTGTAGCTGACAAACCACTCATCTTCTCTAAAATCCTATAATTTAGCAATGCTAAATGGAGGTAGCAGTTAACTTCCTTACATCCTTACACTTTTCCACTGGGTGGTTTCTCATTTTAATTTTGCTTCCTACCAACCTGTTGTACTGAGTGTAAATTTGGACCAGTAATAAAATGTCTCATAATGTCTCATGCTGTGTTAGCAAATAGCTATGCCATGTGAGTAAACCTAGCAAAAATGGATATGATCACCTTTATGGCTATCTAGTAAGGCTGTCTCTGAAATAAATACCTCATTTCTCCAACATAAAGGAATTTATGCCAGACTGCATCAGCTGACCAACTGTTCCCATGCCATGGGAGTTTTCACTTGACTGGCCTGTGATTTCAGTAATTGTGACAAGCCTTAACAGGTTCCCTTTCCCTTGGAAGATATCCTCAAATTATTTTTCAATCGTTTTGATCTTCTGCCTGTTTGGTGAATTACCTCTTTAATGAAATTAAGGGAGTGGCATGTTTTTATTCGTGGGTAATTTTTTTCTCTTGGTGTGATTATAAATTGTACTTCTTCCAATTTGCTAATTGCCCATGAGTTTAGTCACAACTCTAACAGGAATTAGCTCACCACACTAAGTCCCAAGCTTCATTTATTTATGGTCAATTGCCTGTAGTTTTACTTGCTATGCTAACACGCCTGTTCCTGGCAACATTTCAGCTTGTACCAGTCTCATGTTCAAGACACATGTTCCTTTGCTTTTGAGCAGGTAGTGCTCTAATCCTCTGCAGCACTGCTTGCTGGTCCCATGAAATGTTGCCTGCCAACATGGTGCTATTGTCCTCTTTGTCCATGCTGGGCAGTGTCTTGGACAGAGATAGAAATTATCGTGGTCCTTGAAGGTTTTTCCAAATACATGTCCTTGTCCTGACTTGTGGTGTTAGTAGATCTGTGTGCAGCCTTGTGAGGCAGCTTCATGCTCAATATTCTATTCTGCTGCCACTCTCCTGTCTTGTAATGGCATCCTCTGTGGCATAACAGTACTGTCTGTCTTGTGTAGCTTTTAGTCTGAATTAGGTAATTTCCTTTGGCTGGCAAATTTTAATGGCATTTCCAAAAAATAGCTCTGGCTCATCCAGTAGATTTTGACTGCTTTTTCTCAAGTTCCAGCCATGTTTGCTGTCTTCCTAAAGAGTCGCTTCTCCTGATCAAGGAGTTTGGATTTTCAATCCCTTGACAATCCAAAACTCTGCTGCCCTTACCCCTGGTTATCTTACTGCTTAGTGACATGTGGTTCACATGTTTCATTTCTACATGGAAGCCAGTACTCTTCAAATTCCTGTGTTGCAGGATCCTGGTGAGCCACAGATATCAGGCTTAATTCAAAACCACTAGAAGCATCCAGTAATCCAGAGCCAGCTGTTGTCAAAAAATAAAGCCACCTCTGAGTGATGTAGAGCCATTCACCGGAAGACTCACCTAAGCATAATTACCTGTAATCACTGAGCAGTGGAGGCCACAAGGACACAGATTGTCCACATTTCCACACACAGTCACTCCAGTTACCACTCCAGTACCACTTCCCAGCATCTTAGAGCAAACCTGGCTCCTTCCTTTCCACAGCCCCCAACTTCTGCTGGCAGGCAACAAGCCCTATTTAAATTTTTCAAGGTTACCCTCCATATGCCCAGAGAACATTAGCTCCAGTAAGGTGAGGATTTTTCTTCCATTCAGAGAACTTTCTTAGGTTTTTTTTTACCTGTGGGCACCAGGGCATTAGTCAAAATCAATTTCATTCAACCAAATCCACACATGTATCCTGTAAATGTATATATTTGATCTGGTCACCAGCAGTGTCTTTGTCATCAGTGAGAAGGAATGCAGGTATTACTGTGGAACACCTATTCTCAACCTGAGGTATGTATCTCAGGTGGTTTGGACAAACCAGGGTCTGAAACCTCCAACTGATCTCTACTGATATTAAACTTTGTCCAGGCTGGCTGCTGCAGATATAAAAATGAGATTCATGCATGTCTAATGTTGAGTGACAGGTGACTGATTGGAGGAGTGTGACAGAAACCTGCTTTATTTAGCAACGCTTCAGTTTAAGTAATGCAAACCTGGACTCAAGAAAGGGATCTATCTGTAACTTTTAAATGTCTTCAAGCTTTGATTGTGAAAGAAAAGTAGAGTGCAACAGGGGCAGTTTCTCCTGGAAGGGATGCAGTGGCTGGAAGGATGCAGCCACCAGGTTCCAATTTGCCAAGTTTCTGCTTCAAAATGCAATCTTAGGCATAATGCTGGGTGTATCAAATATTACTCACATTTTCCTGACATTCCTTAAAGACAAAAAAATTTGTGTAAAATCACCCCAGTGAAAACCAAAGCAGGGTTTGTGTCATATTGGCAGCAATGTCACAGGAAGAGAGAGTTGTGCCTTTTCAGCTCCATAGACAAAAGCCAGAGACCTGCCAAATATTCTAGTTTCACTTTAACTGTGGGAAAGGAGTTGCAGAAGACAGCCCAAGTTAGTGAAGGCTGATCTACATACAAAACATGCCTTGGGCAGACTTGCAGTTGTTCAGCACGTGCTCTGCACTGGCAAGGAGGGTCATCATCCTAGCACAGCACCAGGCTCCAGCTGCTCCACTGCCATCCACAGGGGCAGTTGCCTCAGGCCCAGGGCTCCCTGTCAGGGCTGGTGATGTGGCTGTCCTCTGGCAGGGGAGTAGCTGCAGACATGGTCTCTGATTGCATCATGCATTGCAAGAGTGGTTACCACAAGCGCTGCTGCCTTTTGACCCTCCCAGTGAATCTGTGCTGGCCAGGGCTACGTGGCACTAGGCTGGTAGGCAGCCCCTGCAAAATGATCTCTTGTTTGCCTGGGAATGCCATCCCCATTGATCACTTTCCAGCTGGCTTATATTGATTTAGCTTAATTCAATGCAAGTGTTTTGCATGTAGAAAAGGCTCCGTGAATGTTCCCATGAGGTCTAAATCAGTTCTTCTGTCTCTCTTGCTCTTCAAATCTTATTGTCACTCACGTGTAGCTTTCCTGCACTCAGTACATGCCTATTCCTGGGGGAAGCAATTGCCAGGGGCTTAATTTTAGAGAGGAATGCCCACCCTGCTGTCTGGGAATGAAGCCTGGTGTAGCTAACTTCAAAGACTAGACAGATTTGTTGCTGAGTTTAAAAGACATCTTTCCCTTGACCAGGATTTGCTATTGTATCCCTTTTTGCTGTTATCTTCCTTTTCAGGATATGGGAGGGCTCAGGTGCTTTCCAGACTCTTTCCATCTTTGGACCCTTTCTAATTGCAAAGGTGCTAGCAAATTCTCAGTTCTGCCTCTTGCCCTCTGCAGATTGCTGAGATGACTGAGGATGTGGTGGATTTGATGGAATCTGTGCTTAAAGAATCCGTCCTTTGACTCTCTGTTTACACAGAGCCCTGGCACTCAGCACAAACCTAAAAGAAGACTTATTTTTAATTCTAATGAACTAGCACAGAAGGAGAGAGTTCTTTGCCTTCTTCCTTCACTTCACATAACAATTTTAGTCCTAATGAAGGACTCCACACCAAATATAATAGAAGGAAGAATTATTTTTCCTGTGTGCCTGTTGTTTTTCTAACAAACATATGTGTTTGTTTATTTTTAGATTATAAAATGCAATTATTGTGTTCTCTGAAGTACACAAGTAAAATTAAAAACACATTGAGTCAACTTGCTGCTTATTTTATGTTAATTAAACTATTCAATGGGAAGGATGTTCCTAGTTAGGTTGCTGCAGTGGGATCTGGATTTTATTCTTGGCTTTGTCACAGATTGCCTGTTTGATTCATGGCAAGTCACTTAATCTCCCAGTGCTTCAGTTCTTCATTCCCCAAATGAAGATAATTCTCCTTCATTGTCTCTGTTTTGACTATAAATGCTTGAATTGTGGTGTGTTTTCCAAAGTATTCAGCATAATATACTCTAATTTATAAGCATATATATTGATAATAGGTCATCTTGTCTCCAAGAAAAAAATCCCTCTGCAAGTTCTTCCCAATGCATGGATTTGAAAACAAGTATACTTTCCACCACACCCAGACGGGCAATGTCAGAGCTCTGTCAGACCATGCTCAAAACTGAGTTTTCATCAGTGTAAATCTGCTAATCTCACGTTTCCAAATCCTAGGCTTTTATTCTGGAAGTTAAGAACTCAACTTCAAGAAGAGCTTAGTTCTTTCATTGCATCCTTAGACTTCATCTAAGCTAAGGAGTGTATGAAATCTCATCAGAAGTGTTACTACAGATCAGGTCCAGGCCTGTGGGTTAGGTAACACAGAAACTCTGGCTTGAGCACGCTTGGCTGGCACGCCTGGGAAAACTCAGTATTGTGGGAATGGCTGAAGGACCTGCTTCACTCTGGTGCTTTCTCACATCTCCACCTGTCAAATAATCAGTCTCAGAATAGCTTACACTGGGAGGATCTACTCCTGTGCTTCCGCAGGATCTACTTCTGATTAGCCAGGTAAGTGTTTAGGAGCAGTGACAATTTTCTGTCACAATGTGGTGTTTACTCATTTGTGCTGACCATCTTCCCGCTACACCTGCACTCACCAGCTTTCCTGTTTATTCACTAGTTGTGTTTTGCTTGGATGTTTGCATTCTGGTTTTGTACAATGCCTAGTGCATTGAAGACCTCAGCCCTAAGCTGGCAGCACTGAAGCATCACTTACCAGAGGAGCTGCCCTCTGTTTTCAATCAGTGCTGGCTTTATCTGAATCATTTTCTCAAGCTGACCAAGTCCATTGAACCCTAGATCTAAGCTCTTATTCCTCCATATCTGGGAACTTGGGCTATATTTGCAGTAAAGAGGGTGAGCAGGAGCTAATGCATGATGGGATTATGCTTCTCTTTTAGCACCTGACAGTACTCTGACAGACTGCATTTCACTGTCATCTGCAGTCACTACAAACCTCCGAAAAAGGCCATGGTGTCTATGGGGCTTCCTCCCTTCTTGTTGCCTGTGTCTCCCTGAGCAGTGTAAAGGTTCAGCCCTATGATCTTTCCACTTGCAAAAAGCCCCAGTGCTGGCACACTTCTACAGACTGAAACTCCTTTCTTCGCTTGACGTATATTGTATCATCCTTTGCAAATGTGAGGCACATCTAACGTGAGGTTCACAATGTGAGCTCTGAGTGCCAGTGCTTTGACTGCCTGGCCAGCTGGGCTTGGGCTGCTATCTCACAGAAAGGAGTTCCAGCCCTCCACTACTGCCAGAACTCATGCTGTGTTTTGGCCTCACACCCCAAATGAGTTTCCACTAAATGACACACTTCCCATAGCCAAGCTGGCAAGCAAAGCCCCTGTCCCAAGCTTGACCCAAAGGGCCAAAGTATCTATTCTCTGCTGACTCTTGTGGTCGTGTTTACAGAGAGGAGCTGGTGAGGAATAGCAGTAGCACCTATCATTCTTATAATTATTATTAATGTCTATAATTATTATTAATGACTATTATTAATGTCATCTGAAGTCACTATAAACCCCATTCCTTACAAAAATTTCCTGCACAGTTTAAGTCTACCCTCCTAATTGCTGTATATATTTGCCCAACTGCATTTTAAGCTGCATTCTGCAACTCACTATGCTCATGAACAACACAGACCTCTCTTGCTGGCCATTGCTTGGGTTAAAAGTTCTGGCCACCAGCTGGCACTCCCAGGACACACCAAACTAATGAGACTGAAGTAGAGTCACTGAGGTTCACAGCTGGTCCAGTTTGTACCTGGGTATGTAATTCTTTATGTCACTGGTATCCATCAAGAAGCTGCAAGCAAAGGAGAGTAGTAGGAACCAAGAATCAGGGTGCCCATGGGCGTCTGTCTTCTGCAACATTCGCACTGAATTAAACAAAATAGCCCCTGCTTCATCCCATTTAGGCAGCTCCCTAACAATTCACACCTATTCCATACAGCCATTTCTGTCTTCCTACTGATTCACTGAAAAATTCCCGCTCACTATTTCCGTAAACACAGCATCCTGTCTTCTGTTGAAGTTACATGCCAGATGTTAGCTTAGCCAGTGATTAATACTTTGAAAAGGTCAGCTTTGAATTTTGCTGCCAAGTTCACCCACCTCTCTGGGCAACTCCTTATACATCTTCTCTTCCCTTCATAACATATTTGCAGTTGAAAAATATTAAAACTGATATACTACTTTATATCTTGAAAGCACATTAAAAATAATATTGGGTGTCAGGAAATGGTTTAAGGCAGTGCTTGGAGAAGAAGGACCTGTTTAATCCCTTTTTCACATGGATTGCTTGTAGCTATGAAAATCTGATCTCTGGCTCTCTATGCAGTACTGTGTACCACCTAATCACCTCTCAACCAGCCCACTGGATCTAAAGATGTGAATTCAATATAATTAATATCATCTTTTGGTGGGGACGCAGAAGGTTTACACCAAATTTTACAAACGAAGGGTCCTTATTTTCCCTCCCAAGCCAGACTTTGTAAGCTTTGACAAGTAGTCTCACTATGTTAAACATTAACACTGTCTTTGTCACATACTGCACAGCTTAGCTTGTCCCAGTTCTGTCTGTACTTCTATGTGTGCAGCATCCTCAAAGAAGCTCTGCTCTTCATCAACAAATGCAGAGTAACCCTTTTGATAAGTAATATTTAGAAAATCTGATCTTGGATCCTCTCACATGGAGAAGTACTGTTAGGAGCAGGCAGGTTTTGCCTGAGAGTGTTTTGTTTTCTTGTTTCTTTTGAAGTAAAAGAGGAAATGTGGGAACTATTTCTAAATTGCCCATGCTCTAGAGTGACAGAAGAAACCCAGAAACAGATAAAGACCAACAGCTGGGACATATTGTGGCACAAGGAAGCAATTAGCTTACGGCATAAAAGAATGAAATCACATATAGAAGTAATTTGTGTCTCCTGGCATTACTTGGCAACCTGGAAACTTTGGGGCAAATGAGGTCTGTGGTCCCAGGCCAGTGCTGGTGTGGCATGGAGATGTGCCACCCTAGAACGAAGAGTCCCAGCCTCCAGCCTGTCCTCAATGACCTCATCTGAGACCTCACAGATGTGTGGGAAGAGATGAGAAAGAGAGGAAGGGGTCAGCAGCTTCCCCCTCTCTCTGAGCTTTCCCAGCACTGCTCCAAATTCCTGAAAAAGCTTGCTTCTCCCTGCTGTGGGGATGCTTCAAGGTTGCTTTGGTCCATGTTCCCCTGGGACCTTGCATCATAAGCTGGGTGAATGGCCACAGCCTCTCAGCTGTCCCTCTACTCTCAGTCGGCCTCAGCTTTGGGCATGAAAGACCATCTTCATACGGATTGCTTAAAGGTTACATCACTGAGCAATAAAACAGTGAAAATACCTCAGGGTAGGAGAGGAATTTGAGACAAACTTTCTTTACCAGATATTGCAAAAGAAAGCATGGCCTCATCAAAATGAATGAGCTGACTCCCATTGCCCTTGGTGTGGCTGGGGCTCCAAGCCTTACGTGTGCGATGCCGTGCTGCCGCAGTGATGAGCTCAGGACAGCATCAGCCGCATGAGGTCAGACAGCTGGATTGATGGATGCAATCAAATTTCCTGCCCTGGTTACAGTTTTACCATCCAAAGCCCCAATTTAATCAGTGGTTGTACTCACAGTGGGATTTGTTTCAGGAGGGATCCCATTTACCACTCCCAGTTTTGGAGAGCTGGTTAATCCTTCCGTGGCGCAGGGTTCGCATATCATGCCTCATAAACTCCTGGTGTGAGGGTTTAGGAAGAAAGGACAGGATTTGTCATTAGCTCCCTGTGGATGTGTCTTCCCAGTAGGCACAGAGATAGCCAACGAGATGGCTTCACTCCATTAACTTCTTACAGGTGGAGACCGAGGTCCAAAAATACACAGCAGCAGCCAGATCCATGTAGGCCAGCCCCATGCTACCTCCCCGGAAAGGTCTGGGAACGGAAACACCCAAACTGTCCCTTCACAAGCCATTTACATGTGGGTTTTTTGCCACATTCATGCAGCCCTACATTTTCCTGCTCCAAACTGGTGGGCCTGCATCATGATGTGCTTCATGAGCCTATCAACCCAGAGAATCTCCACACAGTGTCCCACTGAGGTTATGGAAAAATTTGCTCTGTACAAAGAAAGGATCAGAGCAGCATTTGTGCTTTTGGGAACCCCTTCCACCAAGGACTATTATTATCCCTGTGTGGTGCAGGATCAGTTTAAAATAATTTCACTTAGAGCACTCCATGGAAATCCCCTGCCAGTCACCCTCCTCACGTGCTTTTTGTTCTGAGAATCAACAGGCCTCAAAGGGCAGTCTCAGAAGAGGCCACATCTGTACAGAGTTTGCTTTCATCCCCACAAGGGTTCCCAAACAATGCCAGTGCCAGCCGGAGGTTTGCTGAATGGTATGAGAACCAAAGGCTTTCTTTGCCTTCTGTTCATCCATTAAAACCTCGTGAGTCAAAATTAAGAGGACAGGAGTGGGAGCTTTAGGAGGCTGTGGTTTCTCACAAATGCCTAAAGCTAAGCACTAATGAGAAAGTTAAAAAAAAAAAAGAAGTCTGCAACCCATCACCAGAGCAATGCCACAATTAGAGACAAATCCAATGTGCGCTGCTTTACATTTATGATGCAGACAAACTAATTTAACTAATTAGGGCTGTCTACAAAATGCATATGAAATAGCACTCTGTCCTCAAGGTCCAGTATCAGAGATTCTTGCTACTGAAGTCCAAAAGTGCACTATGATTCATAGCACGGACACCTGCTACTCTCTGAGGATGGAATTAGCCAAGCCACTTCTGTATGGGAAGTTTTGAATATTTTCTTTATTGTCCCACCTACAACCGATGGATGAAAACCAATCAGTTGAGGGGTCTGCAAGAATACAAAACTCTCTTTGTTTAAAAAACTCTCTTTGATTTCGCAGTTTAAGAAATGAAACCAAGAAAAAATGAAAAGTCCATTTGGCTTCTCTCATTTCAACCTAATTTTTTGCACATTAACTTTACTTTGCAGCCTTTATGTAAACCTAAACAGTTAAGGTATGATTTATCTTCTTTGAGAAAGCGAACTATTTCCTTTGTCTGTGCAAAGATTTGTTGTTTAAAAGGTACTCCTGCTCCCCTGAAATTTGATCTGTGTATTTTGATAGCAACAGTTTGTGTAGCACAGGAACTCTGCAGAGAAGTTCAGCTGATGCATTACTGAGGTGCTGGCACTACCTCCATGATAATAATAACAATGACCTCAATAGAAGATTTCAGCAACTATTTTTGAAAAATAATTTAATGGCATGAAGTTTGATGGGAAGAAAAGAGGTAGAATTGTATTCAAGAAACACATTTTAAAAGAAACACATCTTTCCAGACTAGTTTCAGACTTTGACTGTGCCTCGTTCTACCTCCAACCAGAGTGCCTGGCATGAGCTCTTCTGCTGAACCCAATGCCCTTCTTTTGGGCACATCCCTGGTTACCTCCATGTGGGTTTCTGCTCACATTCCGAAATCCTACCTGGATCCCACAACAGCCTCAGTACTGTGCCTGGGAAAAAAACAAATATCTTCCTGTACTGGGCGTGGACCCACTCACTCATATTTTTCTCATTTATCCCTGAGAAGTGGAGATATTGCCTCAGAGATGAAATCAGCTCAGGTCTCCACCTCTTTTTCCAGTAAAGGGTGAACCCTTTCTCTCTAGACAAACAGGAGTGGGCTCACAGAGACCACAGCATCCTTTGCTACTCCAGGCTCGCCCAAGGTAAAGAAGAGGGTCTATGTGTTACTCCAAAAGGAATTTCTCTGCTTCCTGCTTCTCACCATTCTTGGCTGTTGCAGCCTGTGGTACATCAATGTGTGCTCAGCGGGGGAAAAATGCCACTGGCTGAGGTGGTGGTTGCGAGATGAAAAAGGCTGATCCACACAGTGGTTTCTTCTGTCTTCGTCTGAATGCTTTCACTTCAGGAGCCCCTTCCTTGTTACAGCTGGGAAAGATATAAACAGAAGCCAGTCCAAGCTGAAAATAACTCTGCCTGTGTCCTGTGTGGAGCCTGCTTGATCTCCCTTTCTGTTTTTCATTGCTAATCGAACTAGGCTGTCTCTCGGCACTGAGTTTGCAGACAGTTAGGAGCACAGGTCACCCCACAGCTTCTTCCACTTCATTGGGAGCTCTAGGGGCTTTATCAAACGGGTGGGGCAGGATTGTATCTTTTCTCATGGAATGAGACACAAGAGGGAAACAAATACCCAAGTGGTGCCAATGTGGACTGATGCCCTTGAAGCCTTAGACAGGAAAACGTATTTCTCAGCTCTTGAGAGGTTTCAAGTTTTTTAATACCTCCAAAACCCTCAAGAATGAAACATAGAGAAATGAAATGCATGTCAGAAAAATTTCCCTTTTGCAGTTTGAAAGCGTTCCATGTCCTATTTGGACTGGGGATGGGGGAAGAAGTTAATTAGTGCTCATTCACTGAATCATTGAAACATGATACTTCCACCTTTCAAAATATAAAATTTGCCCCCTGGGACCTCATTCTCCTTCCCAAGCTATTGCTGAATTTGGAGAGATTGTGAAATACAGCCCTTCCTACAGTTTTTGGCTCCTACTGAAAACATGTAATTTGAAAGTTCCCAAGAAATCTCAACAGACACAGAGCTAATTCAAACATGGGATACAATGGCTGCCTTTCATGTCCTCAATGTCTCTGACATGAGCCAAAAGTTAGTCTGGATAAACACAGAAGATTTTTATCTGGAAAAAGAAGCTTGAAACTGTGAAGCACAAGAATGAGGATGTAGGAAGAGCAGAGCTCATACCTGGCCCCCACCTGCTCTAGGTGCCTAAGAAAGACACCACAACAAATTCAGGTTAAGAAGGGTTGTTGCCACTGTTTAACTCCACGTGCATCCCAAGAAGGAGGGAAATCCATGGAACAGGATTTACTCCCCACATTTGTGCCCCAGAGCACAAAAAGTAGGGGATGTGTATTTTACTCCAGTCCACATTAGCAAAGTATTTCAATTCCTGCATGAGCCTAAGGGCTCAAAAAGCTGAAAATATGGTCTAGCTGTAAAACAGAACAAACTGAGCCCCTAGCTCAAACATTTCTCGTGTGAGGCAATACCTGACTTTCCAGGTCAGCGGGCAAAAGAAATGTGGTGTAAATATGTGTGGCTGTAAGCCAAAAAAGGACCCACTGTGAAGTCAGCCTGAAAAAACTAGTCAGTGGAAACTGTCATATGGGAATGGTATGACATTTGGCTGCATGAGATAGACCATTTGTGTGTACAACCAAAATGAAACGCTAGTGTGGCAGCAGACAAATATAATAAATAATGCAAGATAAGAACTACTCTCCTGCTCAACCCAGTGGGGCACACAGAGGCTATATGAGCAGTAGCAAACCATACAGTGCCAGGCTCATTCTCCAGTAGCTCTGTCATGGCCCAGCCACAGCTGTGTTATCAAGCTCTTCTAGCCTCCAGTGTTATGTGGGGCATGTCTGCAGACTTATGGTGGTTCCATGTTGTGCTTGGGAATTGCTTGGGAGAAGCTTATTCATCTTGAGACAGAATATGCCAGAGGTTGTTCTAACAATTTAACAGTATAGGCAAATCAGAGCCAGTGTCCTTGCTATGTCATTGTTCTATTTACTTGTATAGATGTGGCATGAGATGCCAACTGCAGGGTGATACTTCCCGTAATCCTCATTCTTCTTTATGTCCAAAGTCCCTCCTGAGGCATTAATCAAGATTATTAACCGTGCTTTTAAAAAAGTATAAAAAATTAATCTTTCAAAGAAGTCCAACTGTGCCTGGTCCTCTGTGATGCTATTTCTATAGCTTTCAGTGCTGAAGAAGGGCAAGAAGGAAGGAGGTGGTGATTCATTGCCCAAGAGCTTTCAGGAGCCCAGAGAGTATTTCAAATATTCCAGTATCCCATTGCCTGTGCCAGGCAGCACCCATGGCTCATTGCTCATGCCAGCACCTGACATGGCAATGCTGGCCAAGTCTGCATGTGGTCATTGGCACTCACAAGGGCATGAGGCTTACAAGAATACTTCGTAGCCATTTCTGTGGCAGGCAGGTATTTCTCAATGAATGTACTAAGCCCAGGACCTGCTTCTTATTTTACACTGACATAACTGCACTGCTCTCAGATGTGCTACAGAAGGGTGTGAAATAGCAACTAAGCCCTTGGAGTCATGTGCGGGCCTCCCAGCTTTGCAGTCAGCACACACAGCTTCCCTGTGTGTAAAAGTCAGGGTGAGAACCATATACACATTGTCCTTTGGTGACAGAAATGTACCTGCAGGAGACTGTGTGGTGAGATTAGAAACCCGCAGTAACTGGGTCATGACTGGCTTCAGTGACACTTGTTGCAAAAGGCTGTTTTCCTCCATGAAGTCTAGGGAAGTTTTTTCTCTCCAAAGAAACCCCATGCTGCCCATTTTGAAATCAGTGAGAATTCGGAGTTTTCCCAAAGAAAAGGGAACAGCCATACCTGCCAAGTGAAGAGAGGTTTGTTGGCCAGTATCTTGTGAACCTCAAGGATTCTTAGGAAAGTGATGGCTTTGAAGACTCCAGCATAAATTCATAAAGCATTTTATTTCTCATCTGTCTCCTTATATCTTTTACCATAACTGAGATGCTACAGTTAACAACTGGTGTTCACCATCTCTTCCTTTGCAATGCATTTACATGTGGGATGGAATTTTCTAATTAGAGGAAAATACAGCAAAAGGCACACAATTCAGGTCAGGAGGAAAATGAAACTCGAGTTTCTTCTTCTTTTTCACTGCATCCCACAAAAAATATTTGGACAGTTTCTCAACATAAGGACTTGGGAGAATGTATTCACTCTCCTAGCAAAAAAGGAAAGATAAGCTTCCTTTAAGGCACCACTGCGAAATAGCCAAGTGAACATAATGCATTAAGGACTTATAGAAATTTTCTATGAAGTCATAGAACCT
Source organism: Geospiza fortis (assembly GCF_000277835.1). Lineage (NCBI taxonomy): Eukaryota > Metazoa > Chordata > Aves > Passeriformes > Thraupidae > Geospiza > Geospiza fortis. Next base: position 1,094,473 of record NW_005054334.1, on the reverse strand, counting down.
TTTAAAAACTTGCTTGTGATTTGATATGTGGTAGAGGGGATTTATCAACCAGGACTGCTAGATATGTGTGTGAATACAAGCACACACATACTGCATTTTGGGGTTTTTTGCTGAGCATCTGCTTGTCTGGATATGTTAGTATAATTCTCACACTTGACGCTCCAAAGGAATGAGAGTAATATCATATGCTCACACTCCTATTCTCCACTAGGGGAACCCAAATATGTCTTGTGTCAAATAAAGAAGTTACATAACATTAGAGGTGGAATCAATGACAAAATGTTCCGGTTTGTGCTTACCACTTTTTATTCACTTCCATGACCCATTCTAACCACAGAAAGTGTTAGGAGCCCTGAAACATTGGTTTGTGGTTTTTTTACTCGAGGATGTGGGGATTAGGTCATGCTGCTGTTGAGGTTTCTTTATTTTTCTCTCTCTCTTTTGTCGTACTTTTTAAGCAATGGGAGAATCAAAGGATATTTTTACCACACTGCTGCCATCTCATCCATCAACTGCCCCACTGCTTCAGATCCCACCTGTATATAATGCTGTTGTGATCCACCTGTCATTGAACTCCTCCTGTCACAAGTATCTCACTGCTTTTCTCGTCATACCCCCTATCTCCTCCTTCCTCCTGAGACCTTTGCAGATACCTACTCTTCCTCAGGATTTACTTCAACTGTCTTGAGGCCCTCTTTCCCCAGATAACAATCTTTTTCTTCATTGTGCTCTAATTACAATTCAGTAATCAACACACAGGTGTGTGTCTTACAGGAAACCATATCGCATGTGGCCCTGATCTTGCCAGCGCTGATCTTCAGCTCAAGTTTTTAGTAAGATAGTTCCATAAACACAATGACATAATGTCATGACATCATTATTTTCCTGTAGGTTTGAATCAGCTTGCTTGCTTTTACAGGAAATTATATGTTCACATCTCCTTCAACTTGATTGACACCAGGGAAGTGCCACACACGTTACTTCCAACATTTAGGTCTCAAGTGCATGAACAACATTCCCATCGTCCATTAGGTACCCACCCAAACCAGACTTTGTCATCATACAAGTGAAAGCAGCTAAGTAAACATAAAAATCAGTTTTAGAGTATAAAAGAAAAATTCAGAATATTACTTATGAGGGAAGGGTGAGGGCAAAATTACAATACCCTGTGCAATGGGGCCTTCTGGCCTGGTTGAAAACACTGGATGCTATGGTAATACAATACTAATGCCAAGAGAACAAAGTTTTAATGACTCCATCTCCCACCACCCCAAATTCCTCCTAATATGGGGGAGTTTTCCTCCATTATGTAATTGCAGCCTGTACTATTTATTTTAGCATTGATTGGAAGGGTTTTGCAGAAGAAAGAATAGTTCTAGAAACTGAAAGTTAATTGTATAAAATGAACTAGCTAAAGTGAACTAATGCACAAAACTATACATAGCAGAACGAAATCAAAAGAGACATTCTACTTTGTTCATGAACTACAGGACGCTACAAAAAATCACAAACTTAAAATCAGCCTCTCTCTTGAGGGTCTCACAGGTTTCATAGAATCATCAAATGTTAAGGGGTTGGAAGTGACCTTAAAGATCATCTGTCATCCCTGCTGCCATGTGCAGGAACATCTCCCACTAGACCAAGTTGCTCAAGACCTTGTCCAACCTGGCTTTGAACGCTGCCTGTCTAACATTCCTTCCTTCAGATCAGTTTAGATCTAACTCTGTTCTACTTCTCCACCAGAAAAGAATAGAGAAAATATTCATAAATTTACAAGAAGTACTGAAGCCCTCATTATTTTTTGGAAAGGAGGGGCAGAAGGTAAAGGGGAAAGTGTCACAGTTGATGGCCATGCTGTTTTCAAATAAAGGCTAATGTGTGCATACCAGCACTCATTTTACACATCACTGCCAAAACTGATAAAGCGCAAAGTCGTCTTTGCAGTGACATTACACACAGAGCAGAGCTCTGAAAATCAGGGGCTGAAATGGTACACTTTGGGCCATCGGTCTTCTAAGCTGGAAAAAACTTTCATGACTCTCTTCCCTACTACCAAAGACATGGATGAGTTGCTAGTTCAGGATTCAAATTGCTGTTTGACTCTTAACAGGCCTCTACATACAACAAGCTCTAGACATTTATGTAATCCTTGGCACCTCAAGGCTTTACCACAACCTCTGGGAATACATTTTTAAGATTTTAATTCAAAGGGTTGAGTTATGCGTATGAACTAACACCCTGCATATGATCACTGAGCTAGCTGCAGCACTACAGTCCCATCCCAAAACCTGCTACCTTCATCTATAACAGTCCTGTCAACAGTTCATGCACATTTTAAAATTATCAAAGTGTTTTTCACTATTTTTCTGAGAGAAGAGGAACACATAGAAAGACACAGATATACGTCTTCGCATGGTTTCAGTAAAAACATGCTTTTCTTATTAAAATGTGATGCTATTCTGTGATTATAATAATCTTTTTTCCTGGGAAATTTATGACTCAGTATGTGTAAATACTCATCTCAGGAGTCAGCCCTTGTGGTGGCTTCGGCCACCTACAGATCTTCTCACTGTGTTTGTGTGTGTATTGCATCAGAGTTGTGTGCATAATAGATTCTCCCTTCTTTTGGCTTCCCTATCCATCTGGGTGCTTGCCAAGTATGTTGGCTGGCCACCTTATTAGCAACAAAAATGGGACTTGAGTCCCAGCAAGACTCTGGTGGAAGCTGGAGGTCTCCCTGTTGGCTGCAGTGGTGTTCAACCACTTCCACCACTTCAGCAAGGGCTTTCCAGTGCATGGTTGTGGACTCTGGTTGCTTTAGTCCCGCAGACTGTGGAGAGCTTTTGATTACACTTAACTTCAGCACAGGCTAAGGGCACTCCACTGTCACTAGATAACCTCATTATATAATGCAGCTCTGTGCATGTGCCATGCTCTCTTGTTGGTTCCCCCATAAGGCAGGTTCATGTATGTGGAAGTCTGGTGGGTTTTCAGCAGCAGAGGCAGATTCCTGGCTAACCGTGCACTAGCATTTCTCTGGAGCCTTTCCCAGCAAGGCTACCTCATGTTCACAGTCTGGATCTGTCTCACCTCAAGCCCCAAGTGCTATGCCTAGGCCAAGCCACATGTGACCCCAACATGCTGATCACTCCTACGTGGCATGAGATCAAGCCTTAGTAAGAAAGCTGAGCTGATGTTTCCAAGAAGCAAAGAGAAAGGGAGAAGTTTGTGCAGCACGTTGTCATTGCCGGTGGTATTTTCCAGACTAACAGTAAACTTGGGTTGTTTACTGCATCCCAAACTTTCTTTGCATGTATACAGGAAAACAGATGCTTCCCACTGCTGGGCCCCATGCCCGAGCAGGCTCCCTCAGCACATCACAGGCAGGGGACAAAAAGCAGGGCAGCAGAGACATTGCTTCCTGCCTCTGTCTGCTTTGAGCTGGCGATAGAGCATTATCTATCCTGCACACTTCTCTGGCCTCCTTGCCAGGCTATCAGGCGGGCTCACAGTGTGCAGTTTGCTTTTCCTGCTCCGTAGGAACAGCTGCTGCCTCCACTCCCAAACAGGGAACAGAGGCCAGGGCTTGCAAGCACTTTGGCTCAAACAGGACACATGGGGCAGGGATGAGAGAGCTGGGAAGCGAGCCACATCTCCCAGAGCCGGAGCAGGTGGGTGCCCCAACTACTAGGCTGCCTTTCATCTTCCAGCATTAAAGGCCTGGCATGGTCCATCCAGAACCCTATCTTCAGTAAGCCTCAGGTGCAGTCCTCCAGTTGATTCATTTATGCCAGCATAAATTAAACTTCAGGCTCTTACAATGAATTAAAGAGGCAAAGGTGAAATAGAGGACAAAAGCATGTGCCTGGACATATATGTAACTATTTGACTTCAGGATGGCCACCTGTCAGTCTTTTGCCTCTTCTTCTGAAGCAGTGGTGCTGGTTTCAGCCTGTGCCAGGACTGTGATTTATCGTGCCCTTCTGTGGTCCGAAGAGGATCTTTCTTCAGCTTTCTGCCTGAAGAAAGGGACACAGGCTGTTTGAGGACATGGTGCACTCACTGTTCCCCTCTCCTGTGACATTTCTTTATATAAGCAGCCGAATAGCAAAACATATCAGTGTTCATTACTAATTTCGTTATTTATAGTGAACTGCCACAGATGGAGACTGCAGCACCATTCTATCTTTAGGGCGTAGTGCCTGCCTGCCCATACAGACAATTGGTAATTAGCACAAGAACAAGTTGTTTATCTATTCTCAAACATAAATAAATAGGAGACCCATTTATCCATCAAAATTCAACTGCCTCCCTTTGCCAGATCTCCAGGTTAACTGCTTAATGAATAGAGCTCATCACTTCAGGCACTTAAGCAAAGATAAAAGTGTCTTTAAAGGAAATTAAATATGCAATAAAAAATAACCAGCTATATACTGAACAAACAGCACTTAGATCACAAGAATCATAAGCACAGGATAAGATGAAGGGCACAGGGATGCCAAGCAGAGGTGTAGAATTGGACCAACCAGTACATAGGGGAAATGTGGTGCATATATCCTACTTACTCCTGACATGTGTACTTCCTACCAGTACAGCCGCCCAGCTCTGAGCTGATCACTCCAAGTGAATCCTTGCACAAACTTGAAACTGGAGAAGAAGAGGCAGAGAGGGCACTTGCAGTTCTTCAAGTAAAACCAATTCCACATGTGCTCTAAGAGGACCTTGTATGCCTTGGGTTGCAGGACCCTTCCCAATGGAAACACCACACAAGCCAGGGAGAACATATTACTTTTTCTATTTTTATTGCTGATTCCAATCCTTCTTTGTTTTCTTCTATTTTATTATACCCACCCCTGAAGGTAGGGAAGAACAGGCTTTATGAATAGATGGACTCTGTGAGTTGCACCTAAGTGTTGGCCCCACTTCCTTCTCTCCTTGTCCCCCCACCCTCCCTGTGGATGGGAGGAGTGCACTCACTATTAAGGCCAAAGCAGTCCGTGTGGAGAAGACCAAACAACACTTGTCTTTCTCACCATTCAGGTGTTTTCAGCATCTGAAAGTATTCACTTACTCAGGCTTGCAAGTGCAACAGTGTTTTACATGCATATGAGTGTACACAAATCCTTATGTACAGAGTGGGAAAACTGCTATCACACAGCAGAAGTGGGTCAGATCTGAGGAATTCTGCCAGGCCTCCATTTTCAATCATATGGGATCCAGTAAAGCGCTATTTGCTCACTGCCCTATCATCCAGGCAAACTTTATTTGGCCTTCTTATCATGCAGTTTACAGCATCCAGGAAGGGGGTAGAAGCTACTAAATAAAAGAAAATTATTACAAATAGAGTGGCTGGGGGAAAAAATAATCTGATGAATGGGTCCTTTTGTCTTTCAGCTCACAACTCCAAATTTTCCTGTAGTGGTCAAGCTGGGACATGCTCATGCTGGAATGGGGAAGGTAAGCAAAAGAAAAAAAAAAATATATATATATATCTGGAAACAGATACATATGTGGCTCAGCATTCCTGTGATTACACATGGCATGTGACGAGCCAGCCAAGGGGTTAAACCTCCCCACAACCTATCTGGGTCGCACTGGCTGTTCCTGTGGGAGAAAAGGCCTTTTTCCGCTGTCACGCACTTGGAGACAGGCAGTGGGATTGGGTTGGAGGCTGTCTGGGATGCGGGAAGGGGGGTTGGTGAAGTGTGGGGGAAAAGCTGGCTGAGCTGAAGTCATTAGGCTTGTCTTTTATATATTCTCTCTTCTCCTGAAAGTGGTAGTATTGTTTATTCAAGCACCTGTAAAGTGCAGCTACACCCCATAGCACTCACAATGAGGAGCTGTGGCACTGGGCTTCTTGAGTGCATTATGATGACCTTATTCAAAAATGGGAGCCCTTCAGTTATTTTTTCCTCCTTGCAAGGAAGAACAAGACCTTACAAAGCAGAGTGGCTGGTTGCCTGCCAAGAAACCCTGAAAAACAGTTCACTACCCAGAAGGACCTGTTTGTTTTTCCCAGGCTCTCTGGGATCTTTATTCCCCCGGTGAATTAGCAGCCTCTGGTTTTTGGGGTGACTGGACTCCCCTTTCAGTGAGGCATCACCCGCACATTCCTACTGCGCTTGAGTCTCCTCTTTCTTGCATATATCTTTTCAAAAGGCATCCCCTATCTGTCTAAAACTTGGTTTGATCAGAAGTACAAAATTGAGGTATCATCTCTGAATCCAAATGAGTGGTACATGAACTTGGTAACTGATACGCCTGTCACAGCGCCTCCCTAGTGCAGACAGACCTTCTCCTGGCCTCACACTTTGCCTGAAAAATATATATAGTTACACCAAATTTAAACTTGGTACAGTTTGTTTGTTTGTGCTCTGGAAACAGAAGCCCTTTCTGGCTTGCTGGATTGTACATGGAGGATCTAATAATCTTTCTTGCTCTGGTTGCAATGTTCCCCTGTCTGGATGGTAGCTGCTGGGGAGGAAGTGGGCACAGATCCCTGTGCCAGTGGTGGAGCTGGCTTTCAGCCTCAAGGAACAAACATGTAAATAAGCAGGAAATGTTGGTTAATATATTGGTACTGCCTATGTTAAGCAGGCAGAGGTGTCATTGAATTAGAGTGTGTGCAGATAGCCTAGAGGTGCTTGTAGGGAGCCACTAGCTTGTTCCCAGGAAGGGTTTAATTAGCAAAAACCAACCAGGACAAACCAGGAGGAAAACCTCTCTCCTGAGACCTTGCAAGCCTGCATGTCTCTGACTGCTCTGCCATTTCACCTGTAATGCAGGGCTTCATGTGTCTCATGCACCAAGGATCCTTAGTGGCTACAGAAATGAGGGCAGAATCAGAGAAGTACTCCAATCTCAACAGCATTTCCAGACAAAACTCTCAGCAGAACATTTAGCTATTGTCTTCTGCAGCACACACCAGATCTTCCTTCACCTCATAATTTCCCTCCCTTTTTATTCTTTAACTATATTGATTTTTGCTGTCACAAGTTAAGGAGGAAGAGAATTTCTATTCAGACTCCTGGCACAATTGTACTCAGAGGTACAAGGAGGGTATGTAGGAAGTCATTCCAGATAAAGATAGGCTAACAGCCAGCATCTTAGAAGAAAGAATTGGTCTGAAGCCAAGTTTACTTTAGCCTATTATGAAATTAGTGACTACTAGGAAAGTCTGGATGTGCATTTGGGCACAGATTTTCGACACTGCTCTGTTCAGTAGATGGGGAAGGTACAGGAAGCAAGGGTTGTTGACCTTATGGTTTTAGTTTGAGCCCTTCTACAGCCACAAGCAGCCTGAAGGAAAGCTGACACTGATTAAATTTTCTCTATTCAGTCTCACTGCATTTCATTGCACAGAGCAAAAAAAGAGAGAAAGATAAAATAAAATAAAGAATAAATCAGTTGGTTTAAAACACTTTAAAGTAGCAAGAATTTGTTTCATGCTTTTTTTGAAACAGTAAGGTTCAAGCCCAAGCAGGACTGACAAAAGAAGCTGCAGAAAATACCAGGAGAAATGCAGAGAAGTGCAATTATGGGTATACTAGAAAAGTAGCACCTACAGATTAAAAAAATTCAAACCTACAATCAAGTAATGCAGAAGAGGGAAGTTCCCAGGAGACATTATGTTGTTTTTAACCATCATAATCCAAAAGCAACAACCAGTGAGATGAGAGAGAGATAAATTATTTCCTTGCACTGGTTTTCAGAATGAGAGATGATAGCAGGAAATAGCAGGTCTTTAGCTATAAAATATACATAATATGAAAAGAGATACGTTTGCTTTTGGTTTGATGTGTGCAACAAAGTAAATGTTAATAAAGCACCTGCATCAGGTCATGTTTTGTATTAAACCAGTGATTGGAGAAACAAAAGATAGAATAACCAATGTATTAGCCCAAGTACACATGTGAGTATTAAAATAGTACTTACTGCAACAAATGATGCCAAGATAGCGAGCCACCTGTAACTGGTGCTTCAAAGAATGTGAGCATTCAGGTTACAGTGTTATTACAAAAGAAATTGTCAAGGAAGTAGTTACTTTTTATTTTTGTTATTAATGATAAAATCACGTGTAATGGGAGGCACCAACACATAGAACAATGAGCAAAGATGGGAAGTCCAGGCACTGTTATTCTTTATTTGTCTGAGGCAGTGGCCAGGAGCCATAAGAATTCTGGATGCAGAAAATGCCTCTTCCCCAAAGAGTTCCACCATCTGCTTTCAGGGAGATTTGTGTCATTTCACAATTTTCTTCAGTTTCTCTGTGTTACAGACCAGAGGAATTATAATGATTACCTGATACCTATTGCTAATTCATGCTCATAACCTTCTTGGCAGTGTAAGTGCTGAACGTTTATTATTTTCCAATAATTGCTAGAAGGAGCATAATTATAATAGGCTTTCATTTTCACATATTGTTTGTTTTGACACCATTTTCACAAAATTCACTCACCACATTTTTTAATTAGAGGGCTGAACAAAGAATCCTCAAAGCTAAAATGAAAAATAACCACAGTAGAACTTGTACAAAATAGGCTCTATTGACTCCCTTCCCCTTAAGGGTAGGACACCAAAACTGTCTTTAGCTTGGGAGAGGATCAGCTATGTCGCAGACATCCTTTTCACTAAAAATCCTTCTTAGGATTTTTTCCCTTCTGAGGAGCTGAGGCCTCAGAGACAAAATGTAAACAATAATTATCTGTTGCTGTGGAATGCAACAGGTGGATCCGTGATTGGTCTCGTGTGGATGTTTTGGTTCAGTGACCAGTCATGGCAGAGCTGACTCTCTCTCTTGGTTGGAGCCAGCTGCCTTTGTTATCATTCTTTTCTTTTCTATTCTTAGCTTAGCCTTCTGAGGAAACCTTTCCTTCCATTTCTTTTTAGTATAGTTATAATGTAATATATATATCATAAAATAATAAATCAAGCCTTCTGAACATGGAGTCAACATTCTTGTCTCTTCCCTCAACTAAGAACCCTTGTGACCACTGTCACACAGCTATTACTCAGGATCAGAACTAAAAAGGGTAGCAGTATACCATTTGTGAAAGAAATGCTCTTGCCAAGTACTGTGTGCATGTGAGGTGCACATGGAGATGGAGAAAACACATTTGCAATAACAGGCATCTCTTGAAATTTCCATTGAGAAATGCAGAAACAACAGCTTCTCTATTGACTTGAACAGAGACACCAGTAACAGCCTTCACCCAGGAACAGAAAATCTTCTAATCTAAAAACAGAACGCATGCCCTTTAGCCCCTCCCATGACCATCATTATCCTCCTTCCAAAATTTGGAGTCAGTTCATATTTCCATGGCACTGGAAGATCATAACAAGTGCTCTCTATGCTGCTGGCCCTGTGCAGTATCAATACAAATAAAATATTTGTGGAAATACTGCTTAGACAACTGTTTACAATGGAGTCAGCCGAGAAGGACCTTTCTCATGTTGTACTTAAGTTGCCCAAACTCACAGGATCAACAGTACTCAAGGAATCTTCCAGGAAAACCATGGATGGACGCTGAGAGATGTCTTTCCATGTGCAGAACAGAACTGCTGTTTACCCAGCAGCTCCTTAGAGGTCAAGGCATTTTTAAGCATTGTGCAGTTTGAGCCTACCTACCCCAGAAATGATTGGGGTTGTCTGTTGAATAAGGACAGAACTGCAGTGAGAAAGGAATAACACTTCTTCCTGACTCCGGATCTCATAATGCCAGAGCCCATGGAAAAGAATAAAGCTCTGAGTGTGTTAGTATTTGCCATTTGTGTGCTAAAATGACCCTAAAGTGCCCTAGGAACAGAGCCCAGTACTGAAATTCTCTCAAAGAGCCTCTTCACCTCTTCTTGATCAGATCATGAGAAGGAAACAACTGCCAGATCTACAAAGAGAGGAAAACCAGTATCTGTTCATGTGACTTTACATATCATATTTATATCAATTGTATATATATATTTTGCTACTCCTACTTTATTTTTAGACCTCTCTAATTAGGTCAGTTTACAAGTCACTCCTGTCCCTTCCTGCCCCATAATTATGAAAACACCTTCCCAGTACAAATCCTGGCTCGGATGAATTTATGACATTGTAGAAGAAAAACTTGTTGTTCATAATAATATGTTCAGAGTTATTTTCTCTCTTACTGGATGGGAAAGACTTCTCCGCTTCTTTTTTTCCCCTGGTATAAATATAGCACAAACTAAACAGAGCCACTCTGTAATGTAAAAATACTGCAAGGTTTTATCAGGAAGGACAGCTCGTCACCTTGTCTCTCACGGGACTGGAAATAAAATGTTCCAAAAGTGAGAGCTTTGAAAATCCAGTGTGCTAAAGGGGAAAGGAAGGGAAAGGGCTGCCTCAGTTTGTCAAGGAACAAATATTTTCTTTTGGAGAAAACAAATAATGACTTGACATGTAACATTCAATCACAACAGAGCAGCCCAATCACTGCATTCCCACTGACTCACGAGTGAGGATGTTCCAAACGTCTTGAAAATAGCAAAAACATCCCCATTTCTTGCACATCAGTCTGGAAGCTTTTGCTGAACACAGGAAACAGTGACTGACCCAAGGCACCAAGGACCACAGCAGCCAAGACCTGGGCTGTGTACTAGGAAGGCTGAAAGCATTAAAAGCAGCTGATGGGGAACTTCAGTGTGAGGATAATAAGGAAATGCAGAGGCCATTGTGACTTCACTATTTTGGGGGGGTCAAAGTTAGGCCTAAACTGATTGTGTGTCAATTGGATTGGGTATTTTCTGAGAAGAAGAGCATAATTTGGGGTAAAGAAAAGGAGAGTTTCAGGAAACCATGTGCACAGAACTGTTCCTGAAGACCCACTATCCCAAGATGGTAGGGTCCCTGCAGGAAGGCTGAGAGCAGGTCGAGACGGACAAAAAATCACAAGCTTTGTGTGGCTGCACCAGTTCCTCTGGAGGAAAACACACAGACTGTGCATTTTCACAAGTCTACCAAGACTCAGTTAAACACCACGTTGCCAAGTCCAGCCCTGGCTCAGCCTTGGACACTCACCTTCCAGCTGGACCTGGCGCTAACCTCATTTTAGAACAGAAAGTGCTTCTGCAAGTTATCTCCAAAGTGATGCGTGTTTAGCCTGTAGGGCAGAGCTAACCTCAAAAGCAGAGTTCACACTGGATGACACTCAAGAAAGGCATGGCTAGGGCTGTCCTAGCAGACTAAAATAATTATGGCACTTTGGCTAACCGATTATTTTTTCATGTGACCACATAATGAAAGCAAAAGGGGACTCCAAAGCCAGACCTCACAGTGCTTAGACTAAGGATAAGGGAGGAGAGCTGTAGCCCTGGGACCCTGGTGTCCAGGAGCATCTGGGATGTAGAAGAGGCAGCAGATTAGGGACCTGTAAGACAGCAGAAGCAGAAGTTTCTACCCAGACAGATCCTTCACTAAAGGAACCTGTGCTCACAGATCTGAGGTGTGGCTCAGACTGCCCAGGAAATTGCCACAGTGGGGTTTTAAGTCTGCCAGAACTGATCCAAAATCCTGCCTTGCAAGAAAGAGCTCAAAATAAGGTCTGCAACAGGGATAGAGCAGAATGTTTCTTCAGGACCTGCTCCTTGGACTGCTCTCCAGCCAAAGGCAGAAAGATCAGTGCTTCTTGGGCAGGCTGAGGATGGCAACAGGTACCAGATGCAGGTCATGTGGTGGCATCAGGCTCTGAGATGCCACCACAGGGCAAAGGGATGGTCACATCTGTGTGTGCATGTCCCCAGCAAACCAGCCAGACTCCCCTTTCCAATAGGGAGCATGCTAGGGCATCACTGGTGCCTGGGTTAGAGAAGAGAGCCAGAAGGGAAGGAGGAGCTTTCTTACTCAGAAAAGGCATTTGTCAACACACTGGCCCAAACCCTTCTTAACAGGTCACTAAAATGCTACAGCAAACAGCACCTTATGGCTTCAGAATGAGTCTATTGCTGCTCAAACAGCCAGCACAGCTAAGCAAACAGGCTGCCAGAGCAGGGGCTGTGTTTGTATTCACTGTTTGCACTCCTCTATGCACTTAATGGGATATAGCATTTATCCTAAGAAGATTGCAAAATAAAAGGGGGGGGTGAGAGGGGAATGGCTTCCTGTTGGTTTCTTTTCAACTCCTTTTATCAGTTTCTTGTATTGGCCAACCTGCCATTTTAGAAGACAGATTTGTCTCTTGTTAGGTAAATTGGTAACTGTGCACTAGATTGATTTTTAATAGTACCTTCTTAAATAATGCCTTCTGGTGTCACACTACAGCCATCCTGGCTTTGGTTATGTCTGGGATTTTTTCTTCTGTTAGGAAAATAGATATCTCATTGACATCTAAAAGCGTTACAAGTCAGGAGGAAATGAATTATACAAAATTTAAAAGTAGAAAGCTAATAAAATGGGGGACTCAATAGATAAGGCAGGAAAATAATTCTAATTTGACTGTAACTTGAGTGCTTCCTGTTTATGAAGTAATAACCGTACCCTGGGATAAACCAGCATTAACCCAGAACACGGCTGTTGTTTTGTCAAATTTGGCTGGCTCTAACAATTAACAAATGGTGGCTCAGATTTCAGCTTTGGTGTGGTGATTATTTTGATGCCTGGTGGGAAATAAGGCTGTGATCCCCTACAAGAGGACTTCTGTGAGTTGCTTTTTCTGAAAAGTCCATGGGAAGTACTCTGGCACAGGCCGGGGAAGATGCCAGAGCTGTTTCCTGAGGACTGTGCAGTGGTGTAGCACTGTGGGAGTCATCTTTATTTTTCATTTCTTACTTTGTGTCCTTGGTGAGTCTCCCCTCTTTATTAACCCAGCCAAAAGTCCTCAGGTCCATTAGAGAGAACATTTTCAATTGCTTTCCTTCTCTCCCTCTAGGGAAGGGGTGGTGGAGGAGGATGAAAAATTGACCCTTCCTTTCCAGACATGCTGTATTTTTGAGGAAACATCACATTTAACAAGATGAGCTCCTTTCTAGCAATATAATATGGTCTAATTCCAGTCCAGAGGGGGGAGCTGCATCCTTTCCTCTGCTCTGGGTCAAATGTTCCTGGGCTGAGGATGCAAATATTTCAGTTTGGGCCCAAAGACATCTGTTGCACAAGCACAGCACTTTGTTTCGAAGCCTACAAACGTCCTTGTTCCAAGTAGGTCATTGTATAATGGCTTTTTTGCTTTCTCACTCCCAAAAGGGTCCGGGAGAATATGTTTTAACACCCTGTCAGTGTCGCCTGCCCTTGCAGTCCCTCCTGTGATCATCTCATCTGGGTGGGACTCTCTTGCTTGATGTCATTCAGCCCAGGGCAGCTCTTATCAGCACAACAAAAATACCCAGCTCCAACACAGCCTGCATTGTTTTCTCTGGTATTTTGCAAGTCCAGGCTCTGGGTTCCCTCTCCCATTCTCCCCGCTGCCTCCAGGACATTCCTACCACCTCACCCTGCCCTGCACATCCCCACTCAGACAGAAAGGGAAACAACACAGCCTAGAGCAAGGCTGTTCCTCCTGGATGCCATGTAGTGGTTGCCTTTATATATCCCCTTATGTTTGTTATTTCCTTTTTTTTTTGGTATCCCTCCCTTCCCACAGATGACTGTCATTGCCCTCTGCTCCTTTCCTCAGCAGTTCCTGGATGGTGAGAGCACAGCCCTCACCACAGCAAAAGGGAGAAGGACTAGGTCAGTAATGGGAGAAGCAAATTCAGGCATCTAGAAATGGTCATCGGTCAAACTGGTTGCTCTTTTCACCTTCCCCACAACTGTTCCATTTTTGAAAGCTTTTCTGCAACAGGATGTGGCTAAATCTTTCTATGTGCTCTATGTGTAAGCTGGCAGTTACACAAAACAATCTAAACAGAGTAAAGCAGGTTAGCAACAAGCTTGTTCTCTGTTCCTGAGTGAAGATGGCTCCCACCCTCCCATGGTTGAAAGCAGATACATAAAACCACTTGTTTGTTCTTTGCAAAGAAACACCAAATACCATTGCATGTGCTTCCTTCAGCTGGCTCCACAGAGTCTGGCATCACCCTCCTTTAACACAGAGTGATGCAGCTGGAAAGCTCTTCTGGAGAAGGCACCTTTGGATTGTCACCCATCAATGCACGCTTAGCAAAGCAGGGCTGCAATCCCCAGCTGTGGTCTCAAAGCATCTCCAAAAGACAAAGTGAGGGTAAAAACATAAAGAAAGTCGCTCACTTGCTCATCCTTTTCATACAGTCATGGTCTTTTTTCCACAAATTAATCCACCCTTCCTGCAAATGTCCAGCCCTAAGGAACAAGACTCGTACAGGTTTCCATGATGCACCAAACAAATGTTTGCCAATACACTAAAGGCCATGGTTAAAGATATGAGTGAAGTGAAGTTGTCCACCATGTTCTTGTTACCTGCTTGTTCAGTTTTGCTTTCCTAAATCAATGAGCTTTTGTAGAGGTTTAAGTATATCAATAGAACTTCTACTGTTTTGGTCATCCCTCATTTCACTTTTTTTAAATTAAGATACAGAGGTTTTCCCATAACTGAATACAGATCTGTGAAAAGCCATCTTCTCAGAAAAACCGTAGCTCATAGGTCTCAACTGCTCATTTGTTTCCAAGTGAGACTCAAGTCTAACACCCAACCAGCTGTCCCACCCACATGTCCATTGCCTCACACTCATACAAGTCTCCCCTAGAGTCAAAAACTCCCCCAGAGACATCCTTTTCCTTCAGAGTTTATGTCCAGTCAGGAGACCTACACTCCTCAAAGAAAGTCTGGAGTGGGTTAATGTGAAATACCAGGGAACTGAAGGCTAGAGGTGACAGACAACCAGCTCTCATGTTGATTTCCTGGAACTGGTTTGTATTTCCTGACCACCCAAAATACTCTGTTTTCATCCATCCCAACATGGGAAACAGCAGTTGCAATGTTTGAATGAAGTAATAGTTCTTAAGAGATTGAATATTTTTCTGAAGCATCCTAAAAGCAAAGAGCATTAGCAAGAGCCACTTGGGCAAAGGTCTAGCTGCCTCTCTGGTGCCAGGATGACCAGGGCTGGTGCATGAGGAAGGAGAATGGGATGGATTTGGTCTGGGTTGGCTTCTCTGGGAAGCTTCTCTCTTTGAATCACAGAAGCCTTGCTCTGTCTTCAGCTGTGTCTGTGGGGGGTTTAACTATGCTATTCATAATAAACATTGTGCTATTCAGGTGCAGAGATGACTTCTGCTCACAAGGTATTCATGTTCTTTTTGCTCTTGTCTCTTTTTCACTGGATTTTGATAATCAAGGTCAAAGTTGAGAACCAGCACGACTTCCGGGACATGGCCAGCATAGTAGCCATGGCAAAAACCTATGCCACCACCGAGCCATTCATTGACTCCAAATACGACATACGAATCCAGAAAATTGGCAGCAACTACAAGGCTTACATGTGAGTGCATGGCTATGCCAGAGCGAGACGGGGAGGAGGCAGTGCTATGGATATGATTGAGTCGGTGTCTGCTCTGGGCAGGAGTGGGTAGCTGACTTTATTTCCTTGAAGAATAACCCTGCTGTTCTCCCCCCACCTCTGAACCCAAATCCCTCATCTACCAATCATCTTCTCTATTAGTCACTGTCAGGTCATTGTTTCTGGAATGTAAATCTCTGTCTCTTTCTGGGATTCAGTTAGTTCCCATTATAATGACTGTGCTCGGCCATCACCTCTCCATCCTGTTATTGAAGGGCTCATCTTTTCCAGCAAAGTCCTCCAGCTTCAAGTACCCTCTAGTGGGAGCTGAACCCACCCACTTTCCACCTGGAGAAAAAAAACAAAAAAGATTGAACTAGCTGCATTCCTGGAGCCCTACAGTGTCCAGGCCATAGCAGCACCCCATCTTTCAGCCCACAGCAGCACCCTATGCTCTCCCCAGCTGCAGATCACAGCACCACATCACACAAGGGGCACAGAGCACCGGGTATGAACGGCCTCAGCTGGGGCAGCACACAGAGTTTCTGTGGGCATTTTGCATGTGTGCTCCTTCACCCATACAAAGGAGGGAGAGGAGGCAAAACATTTCTGTGGGTGCCCCAAAGCTCCTCCCTGCCCTGTGGTGCAGTGAGGGAGGTGGCATGACAGCAATCTTCAACACTGGTATGGTTAAAAGTCTTAAAAAGCGTTCAGCCAAACTTCAGTAGTCACCATTCTCAATTAGAGATGTAACCACATGAGTCAGTAAGACACCTGTTTCTTCTTACTACAAACCAGTAAATGAAAAAAGCCACACAGCACAGCTTCTCCAGAAACTCCTTATCAAATCACAGAATTCTGGACAAGTAGTCAGCTCCAACAGTACATTCTTCAGTTCACCAGATAAATTGCATGTTACCTAACACCCAAAACACTGTGACTTTTGGGTCCATGTCTGCAAACCTCTAGGCCATAGTTCTGCTGAAACATAGTTAAACAAGATAATCAAATGTACACAATCACATATTTTTCAGCTATAACTGCCTAAAATTCCTAGTTGGATTCCTAGCACAGAGATGTTTAAGAAAACTAGATAATGACTGAGTTACATTCTTCATGGGAAGGAAGGACATGGGGGACACTTGCCTACTTCATGTGATCTCAATGAAAGAAAATTTATTTGTAATTGAATCAGGTCAACAATAGCACAGTTGCCTAATACTACATTAACATCTCAGAGAGTCTGACTCAAATTGGCCAAAGGAAAGGAGGTTTAAAATATCAATTAAAATTCCCTATTCCTGCCAACACACCCAGCCTTGGCTCCAGAGCCTGCTCCCCAACTGCCTCTAACTGAAACAAAGGCCAAGTTAGCCTGACCATACTCTCTCTTCACTTATTATTCACAATCACCATGCACTCATCCAGAACAGGGATCAGAAATAACACCAGATGATTGAGGAAAGAAAGGAGTCACGCTAAGACCTAATCCCACTTGGGAGTATAGCTGCACAAACAATTGTTTGCTAAAGAAGAAATGTTTTAATGTGAAAACTGTCACGAACAGAGAACACCTTAATGAGAAATAAAGCTCATTAGCAAAGAAAGCAAACAGCAAGATTCACCCAGTGACTTGCTAACCCAGGAGGTTGAGTTAGATTGAGAGAGCCATTTATGGATGTGAGCTTGGGAGAGTGGTATAGTCAGTCCCACCAGGGACTGTTCCTTCCGCTCCAGCATTAGACAAAATAGGTTATTTCTGTGGTATAAGTCCCTACTATGTCCAAGGACAGAGGTAAAAGCACCCAAAATATCAGAGCTCTCACTGGTGTCCCAAATAGGAGACTCAAAACCATTAGTCATGCTAGCAAATCTCAGCCTTAAAGGCAATTCCAGCATCTGCAGTAACGTCATACTAAGTGTCTTGCTTTGATCTATGAGCCATGGAATCTATTCAGTAATTTTATACCTTCACTCACACATATAGACTTTAAAACCCCCTTTTCTATTGAGAGAAGACTGCACTGAAATTCTCCAGAATATGTTTACTTTGCACCAAGCATCTGCCAGAGGGAGGATGCTGCAGGGTGAGTCATGCATTCCTCCCTGCCCCAGATGTTCAATGCACTTCCTTCCAGCCTGTGGCCCAAGGCTTCAGTTCAGTTTCCCATTGGCTTCAGTGCAGTGACTCCAGATTTACACTGCTAACAAACTCCTACTCTGTCCATGCCTTGAGCCACACTGAAAACAACAGATAAGCAGCACATGATACATGCCTAAGATTCCACCAAGTGTATTTGATTGCCATTGTAATACTGGTAAAGAGAAAACATGAAAACAGTCATGTTACAGGAGAAATTGGGACAGAAATTATGCTTCCATACTCACCCCAACTGGAGGCAAACAGCAGGATCATTTCCAGCTTAGACACATGAAATGTTGTTCACTTTGAATTAAGCCAGCAGCTACTGACTTTCGGACATGGGCTATTCTTGCCATCAGCTCTTACTAAGAGGGTAATACCCTTCCTTTGTAGTTTCATGACTGGGGTTTTTGACTTGTCACCTCCAAAGCAGTTCAATGTGCGCATCAACTGTGTCTAAACTAGAGCTATTTATAGACTGAGATAGCACACCAAGACCTCTTGATCTGCTCATTTATCCACTTCTCGTAAACAATGCTGAAGGTGTTGTGGTCACAAATCTGTTTGAGCAACTGATCTCTAAAAGTCTGGGGTCCTTCTCGTTGAGATACTGACTGTACACTGTGTGGCCCCCTGATGTTTAGGATTGTTGGAAGCCTTTCAATTGTCTTAAGTCTCCTTCTTCACTTCATATAATACAAAAAAGAAAATCAAAAAGAAGCTGTATGAGGAACAGCTGGGGTCACTTGGTCACTTGCAGAACAGGAGACGGAGAGGAGGCCTCATCATAGTCTACAAGTTCCTCATAAGGGAAAGAGGAGGGGCAGGCACTGATCTCTCCTCTCTGGTGACCAGTGACAGGAGCCAGGGGAATGCCCTAAAGTTGTGTCAGGTGAGGTTTAGGTTGGACATTAGGAAAAGGTTTTTCACCAGGGAGTGGTTGGGCACTGAAACAGCCCCCCAGAGAAGCAGTCACAGCACCAAGCCTGACAGAGTTCAATAAGCTTTTGGTCAATGCTCTCAGGCACATGGTGTGACTCTTGGGGATGGTGCTGTGCAGGGCCAGGAGTTGGGCTCAATGATCCTTTTGAGCCCCTTCCAACTGAGAATATGCAGTGATTCTATGATTCTCTAAGTCTGGGGGCACAGTTGACGCCTGAACTGCTCAGACTTGCTTGGAAGAGAGTGATCTTGACAGAGGCTGTGGTGTAGGGTTTGGTGTCTGATCCAGTGGGCTTCAAATAAAACCCTTCAGTTTCAAAACAGAAGGTTCCCTAACAGGAAAGTTAGGAATACAGCAGAGAGATATATTTTAAATCTTATGCTGAAAATTGGCTCACGCTGGATAGGCATAAACAAGTCCAAAAATCAGCCCAATGGCTTGAGCAGAGTTCTTATTTTGGGAGCTTTCTCATGTCAAATTTCCTTGTAAAACTGTCAGACTGTGGTTTAATTTTCTTAGGGACAACACAGCTGCTTACATTTGGTATGCCAGGTACATTTTCTAAACCCCAGTGTCAAATCATCTTGCCACTAATGAGACTCCAGGAGTTCCCACCAGTACTAATGGGATTTTGGATGCCCTCTGCATCCACTGCAGGGCAATTTTCTGTTAAAAATAAATGTTAGCAAAGAGTGGTTCTTCTCATTGCAGAACTGAAAAACATAATCCTAAGAATCCCATATTAAAAGAGAAAGAAGGGCTGAAGACTAAGCACTGACCTTACAGGCCATCAAAGGGCTAATGACAGTCCAAGCTTGAGGAGGAATCCAATCTGTTGCTTAGAAGTAGGGCAGCAGAATGGATGCTGGGTGAAGGCAACAGGCCCAAAAGTCAACTATATGAAAACACAATTATTCATCACAGTAATCATGCTCCTTCAGCCCCCGCAGTCCTGTCCATTAAACATGGTCACAAAGACAATTTCAATTTCACAGCAATTAAACATGCCAGTTTGGGGGACAACTGAGAAGAGCACTCTAGGGTGTCTCTTTCAAGAGTAAAGGGGAGCCTTAGGTAGTCGGCTATAATGATTCAAGTTTGTAGTCTAGCAGGACATTAGTATTACCACTGCTGTACATAGTTTTGCAAATTCAGTGTCTTTTGTACATGTTGCTGAAAATGTGAGAGAACTGGCAGCAGGGGCTCCCACAACCTCATATTGAAGTGTTGGATCACACCTCATACTCCCCTCATAAATCTCTTTCAGCATGGAGAGGCTTCTTGGATGTATCCTGTCAGCTTGTTGACTTGTCCTGGCTTGTGCACTATGGAAGGGTTATCTGGAGTGTTGTCAGAGCAGGCTGTCCAATGTCTGCCTTGGGCCTAAGGTCAAGAAAAGGAAAATTTTCACCCCTGACAGTGATGGTGAAACCCGGAATTTTCTAGCAACAGTACCTTTTCCGGAAAATAACTATCAGTTGCAGCTAATGAAACTCCAAAGATTTTGAAATAAGGAGTTCTCCAAGTCTGAAGACAGTGAGCCACGATGAAAAGTCAATGAAAAGTCAGTGATAAGACAGTATGATAATATATTCTATGACATCAGTACCACTGAAATCAAATTGAAGTGGACACAGAGGTACAATTGAAATCAAATTTAGGTAGGCCCAGAATGTCAGAACTGATACTTTGTGAAGCTACTCAGTAAATATTTGCCTGGAGAGCTTCTGTTCCATGGATGGAGGATGCTACTCATTGCAGAACATAAGGGTGATTGTCCTAGAGATCTTTCACACACATTTCAGCTCTGCTAGGTCTAATGTATAAAGAAAGAAAGCACTCACAGAGCCTGATGTGTGCTCAAGATTCCTTGGAGGTTTCTCTGCCTAAAATCCTCAGTCAGTTTTTCATGAGTCTGAACAACATATGCTGTATGGAGTGTTGTTCAGGAAGGATTTGGAAAGGCTTCTGGGAGGAAGAACCTCACCTCATCCCCTCCTGTACAAGCACAGAGTCAAGAATGAGCACTACAGTATGCAGGAGGATGGGTCAGGAGTCTATTTTCATGTTCAGGTTATGTTTTTGGTTTGTTTTCCTAGGAGGACTTCCATCTCTGGAAACTGGAAGGCAAATACAGGTTCTGCGATGCTAGAACAGATTGCAATGACAGAGAGGTAAGGAAGAGTTTCAAGACAGTATTAGCTATTCTTGGGTTAGAAGGGAGGAATTGTATTTCCGACTTGGGTCAATTGAGAGAACTGGTAAGTGAGGTCTCCTGGGAGGCTGGATAAAGACTTTAAAAGACCAAGTGTTTTCTTAAAAAAATACTAAGGACACAAAGGCAAACTGTCCTGTTTTGAAGAACAGACTGAAAGTACAGCTAGAAACCAACATTGCTAAATCATTAGATCTTTAGTGAATGCAACCACAGGAAACAAGACCAGCATGCTAGGTCAAGCACACCAGTACAAACATGTAGGGATAAAATCAGAAAGGTCAAAGCACAAAACACAAAGTAACATGAGGTTATTCTAAGTATATTACTAACGAGAGGCAGAAAAAGAGTTTTTCTTCTGCTTAACAGGAAAAAAAACTGTCAACTGAAGTGCTGAAAGCACTCTTTTGCTATAGGCTCACAAAAGTGGTCACTGTCTGAGTTAAGGTCTTCTCACTGCTGAACAGAGCAGAAAGAATTCCCTCATGCATCTTACAGACTAAAATTTGCAAATGCTACTTCCATGTATTCAAATCACTGTGATATTTGCTAATACTGCAACTGCCTAACACTGTGGACTCATGGTAACATGCTTTGCTGTAACTCCTATCCTGCAGAACTAACACTTGTTCTCATCACTTTTCTCCATCTCATCTAAGTAGATTATTCATAGATTTATAGAATCCATAGATTACATGTAGGCATTCATCCTTAGTGAGTTTAAGATTTTTTGAGATTGTACCTCCAGCTTGTCAGGTTCATGATTAATTCTGACTCTGTCCAGTTTTGGGCACCACAATTGAAGAGAAATAGCTGGAGAAAGTCCAAAGGACAATAAAAGGAACATTCAGAGAAAACCTAATGAGCTGTTGAGAAAAACATGCAACAATTCTATGTAGTTCTATGTAGTTTTCCACCTTTTTCAGTTAGCAGACCACTGATATTTTTCCAGTAGAGTGGTAGACTATCCTGCCTGCACTGCAGATGTTCACTCTCCTTCATTAAATGTTACAGACCTGGAAGAAGTTGCCCACAAGCTGAACACCTCTTCATCCTAAAGATGAAAAAAATGAAAGAGTATAGAGTCTTTAAATATATGACATAGGCATTTCTCATTACTTACAAGTATAATACTGTAAGAAGTAAATTATAGCTCAAAAGGTTCCTTTGAACATTTCCTATATTTTCCTAAAGTAAGGATAGCATAGCACAGAAATTGTTGCTCTGAAGGGGATGGCAAATCTCTGTCCTCTTTCAGACCAGATAAAAGAAATGTCTCCTCTTGGGAACACAAGAGTTGTGCAGGCAGCCATCTAAGGTCCCTTCTGCACCTTTAGTTCTGTGAAACAGGGAAGCCAAGCCCCAAATCAGATGCTGAAGGTGACTCTGCAAGACTCTAATAGTACTGTGGGAAGTGGACATGGTGATGCATCCTGGCTGTTTATAACACGGCTGAAGCTAGACACATGAAGGAGAGACATTACCGTATTGCAGTGTTGTAGGACTAAAACCCAGATTCCTGCCAGCCTGCAACACTGCATTTTGAAGGTTTGTTTTGTTAATTGTACCATAAATAACCACTCCAGTCTTATTCAGCCATAAATGCAACCAAGCCTGTTGAAATCTGTGAGTTGCCAGCGCATTAATCAAGGCAAGAATGTGCTCAAATGCTCTGATGAGTAGGAGCAACCTGAAGTACCTACTGTACTGAACAGAAGTACAAAGGATTTAAATGTTCAGGTAATGCAGAAATGACAGTAAATCCTCTGAAAATGCAACACCTGGTGCCTGTGCATAAATATGATCCTCTTCCTT
The DNA here is from genome assembly GCF_000277835.1 of Geospiza fortis. Classification (NCBI taxonomy): domain Eukaryota; kingdom Metazoa; phylum Chordata; class Aves; order Passeriformes; family Thraupidae; genus Geospiza; species Geospiza fortis. Next base: position 1,071,931 of record NW_005054334.1, on the reverse strand, counting down.
ATTACTCCTATTACACCCCAGCAGCCCCGATGCTCCCAGTGCTCACCTCTGGCCAACAAACATTGAAGATGTGCAGCCATCAGAGTCTCTGTCATGACCAACAATTCCCTGGCTGCTGTGCCCAGACACAAAGAGATGTTCCTCAGGAAGAGAGGTGGTTCCCACAATGGTGCCCCTGGATGCTGGGCCACAGCAGTGCATGAGGGCTGCTCTCTGTGCCTCCTGCCTGACTCATGCAGTCCATAATTCTCCTTCTCCTTATGCTACTGATGCCTCCTCATACACTGTCTTCCTTGGGGGTCCAGGATGAACACACTTGGTCTCCTCATTAGGGATAAAAGAGCACCAGTAGTCATATAAGTCATAATTTTTCTTCTTCCCAGAGACATTGTGTTCACACAAGTTCATCATTATATTGTCAAGATATGGGGACTCTGGCTGGCTTCAAGGACATAAATTTGTTCTTTAGCCAGAACAGCTCTTTCCCCAGTCCCTGTAGGGTCTGCAAAATGTCAGTGTTTTCATGAGACTGTGGCCTTCCCTCCTCTCTCTGCATCATGTCATAGTCCTGCTTACAGATCTGCTGTTCTGAGATTATTATTTTTATTTAAATGGCCGGGACCACGGCACAGCTGCACAGGAAATAAAACCAAGCTGCCTCATTCCCTCCTCATTTGCACAATGGGGGGATGTGGTCCCCCCATAATATGCCTCTTGTCATTCTCTCTCCTCCTCTGACTCCAGGATAGCTAAGGGACCACCAGCTCACATCCCCATCCTGGGGTGGATAGGGAAAAGTGCTGCAGCCTGAAGGTCTCCCTCCAACAAATAGTGCCTGGTCCATGTAATGAGACTGCCTGACTAGGAACAGCACCCAAGGGATAGAAGGAAGCAGAAGACTGTAAAAGGATAAAATTGAAAGTAAATTGTAAAATGCAGGAGCTACTGCATTACAGATCAGAGAGGGGATGGCTACTCCTTGCTAAATTCAACACTCACTTTCTGATCCTATTCCAGTCCTAATGTCCAGGACATCTTATCAGGAGAAAGCTGCCTGCATAATGAAGGGCTTTCAGGCAAAGCCAATACAAACGCTGAGGGGCCAACACTACTGGAAGATTAAATGAGCTAAATATTTATAGCTTGGCTGAATGACAACCAACTGGAGATCTGATGTAAATACCAAGGAGGGAAAGAAATATTTTAAGGTGGCTTTGAGGGCAGGATTGAATCAATCTGAAATGAAGGGAAACTTTAGGCAAGATTCTTTTTTTTTTACTCCATCTCCTGCAAGTGGGAGTCAAGAGAGGGAGTCAAGGACCCAGCAAAACACATGAAGGACAGCTTGTACTAAGGGCTCCCAAATCACTTTGTGTTCCTATGGACAGCAGGGTGGGTGGCTGGTTTTGGTGGACTACCCAAGGACAGCTAATCCTAGGCTATGCTCTTATGGTTTCTGCAGATACCGACTCTGGGCAGATGCCTGTTCAGAAATGTTTGGAGGTCTGGATATCTGTGCTGTCAAAGCTGTCCACAGCAAAGATGGAAAAGACTATATCATTGAGGTGAGACCATGGGCAACCTGAATGTGAGTCTCCTTTGGGAAGTGTATCTGCAAGCCTTGGAGTTCACATGCACCAACCTGCACCAACCCTGCGCACTCTGCAGTCTCTGCTCCTCTGTGCCCACCTGCATCCTCAGGCCATGGGCCGCTGATATGTTAGGAACTGATTCAAAGCCCCAGTCAAACTAGCTGACACACAGCAAAGTGTCAGGGTTGAAGTGCCTTCCTTTCTCAGTGTGGACCATGAAAGGAAAGGGAGAGTGCTTGGCCACCTCAGCTTTCCAGCAGATGAGTCAGTTCATTAAAAATCTCCGTTTCTCTCTGAACGAACCTTTCTTTGATCACTTTTAAGAGGACTTATAAACAAAAATCCAAGTTGCACCTTATTTAAAAGAGGAAAATAAATGGTGAGAGTGTAGCAAAAGGGTCACAAGCAACAGGAGCATCTTGATAGAGCAAAAAAAGAAAGGTGTATTTTCTAAAATCTTTTACGTAGACAGCAGTCACTACAGTAAGAGGCCATCAAGACAAAGCACCACAAAGTTACTCTGAGTAATGTGTACTACAAATTTTGTATTCAGGGCTGGACAGACTGTGGCTCTGAGAGCTAAAGCTCAATGTGCTCCTTCCCAGGCCAGGAGGCAGATATGGAGGTGGGGTAAATGGCACACTCAATCATCCTAACAGGGCAGAGAAGGAAAAGCTGGCCAGGAAAATCAAAGTGGGAAACTGAAGAGATGCCCTGGAGGAGACACATTCCAGCAAGTAAGCAAGTGCCTCTATCAGTATGTGACTTGAGGAGACACAACATCTGACCTGCTGTAAACTCCACCAACACAGGCCAGCTGAGGAAGACAGCAGAGCCAGGCTATTGGCTTCATGCAGGGGTGCTGACACACTGCAAAGCTATGTGTGGGAGAGCAGTCCCACCCGCTGAGGGCTGGGATGCTGATGAGAACCACATGAGCCCTCCAGTGACTGTTCATTCCTGCATTATGCATCTGCTCTCCCCAGGGAGGGGAGCAGTGACCTGTCAAAGGCCATGTGATAGAAGCGTGCTGCCAGCAACCAAACGCTGGCAAGCCTCTGTCTCTTCCTGAATTGATGGGGCCAGGGCTAATGGGTCTGCTCCCGTGTGCAATTCATCAGCACCCAGAGGAGCATCCCCTAGAGCAGACTGTTTCCCTGCTGTCCACTTTTAAATCTCTATGCCCCTGCAGCTGGGAAAGAAAGAGCAAGAAAGCAGCCTTGCTAGAGACAGCTGTAAGGACATTTGGATTGTGTCCACACATGGTTAGACATGATACGTGGTTTTCATATCCCTACATATATTCTTGCACATAAGCCTATGTACGTGCACACACTGCTAGTTCTGGGCTTAAAGATTATATGGCTCTGTCTGGGTATGCCTCTGGGTTTTCACATCTGCCACTGTGTGTGACTGACTGGTGAAAAGCACATCTGTACTCTAATAGCCATCATCAGCTCGTACATAGAGAAATGCATGCTCATGCTCCTCTCTCTGTGACCAAGGTAAGCAGCAACACATCCAATACAACACAAATCAGAAGAAACACAATATAGTTTCAGATGGGTCATGCTGAATTATCACAGTGGAGAACCTGCTTGAGCAGGCCTGACATACCAATATCTAGCAGGCATTTAGATGCCGGGCTGATGGATGTTGTTGGGAAAGGAGTGCAATATAAGGAGCAGAACAAAGCCAAACCTTTTTATGCAGATCTGAGGGAGATGTTCACAAGTAATTAATTGCCTCCAGCCAGCTTCCTGGGGTACTTTTATTGGTCTGAAACTGATCACTTGTTTTGCTTTCTTCTTTTGAAAGTGGGAGAAAAAAGTTATTTGACAGTGACAGTTGCATTTTCTTGGTAAGAAGGAACAGTGTGCTGTGAGACTTTACAAGAAAGCTTGCCTAATTGGGCTGAACAAACAAGGAATTTGCACAATGCAGTTGCAGGCAGTAATTAATTTCACAAAGTAGTTCTTCAGGAAAGATTCACAGAAGTAGTGATGGGCAGTTCTATGAACTGAGATTTATCACAGTGGTTTGTTCCAAAATAAATTAGATTAAGACAGATGAGTTATCAGCAGCACAAGAGTAATCTTGCACACATGGTATATGCTCTTACTAGAACTTCACCTTCTTTTCTTTTCCCATGACAAACAGCAGAATCTGTTATGTTTCTGCCTTCAGAGCATTAGCACACTTATCTACCATTTTCATGGCTCATATTGAAACAGATTGTGAATTTAGAAGTTAAAGCTGGTAATTCTTTTTTCCTCTGCTTTAATGAACTTTATCAGCAACATGTATGGTTTAGTAATCTTCCCTCTCTTTTTTTTTTTTTTTTTTTTGTAATCTAGCCCATTTCTACATCTCTGCTAAGATAAAAAATATGAAGCAAGCAGAGGGCAAGAAAAATGGTCCATGTGGTTTATTCTTCCTCCTGGAAGAATAAGATAAGCCCTGACTGCTAATCTATTTTATTAGACATGTTCCTTGCTGCCCTGCAAGGAGGCCTGCTCATCCCTTCAGCAGTGCCTATAATTTGTTTTGATATGTCAAATCATCATTTTCCTTCCTTCCTTCCTTCCTTCCTTCCTTCCTTCCTTCCTTCCCTGCTTCCTTCCTTCCTTCCTTCCTCAAAATCGCCTAACACTCCTCTTTTGCACATCAGAGTGTAAAAACACAAGCCCAGGCTTCAGCAACATACAGGCACACAGGGAGAAACAGGATGATCTTTTTGTGAGTCTCTTTGCCTGGGCACATTTTCTTCACCTCTCATTCACCTTATCATGCAGCAGCAGCTGCACCAGGGGCAGCCTCTGACCTTGGGCAGCTACAAAGGCTGGGTCCATATGTGCTGACATCTTCTTGCCTTGACCAGCTGCTCTGTGATCGCCCAGGAAGGAATAGTGCGATCTGTCTGTAATTCACATATTCCTTTCAGCCAGTTGATTTATTCAGTATTAGCATTTGTATCTGCCCAGTTCCAGACCAATTCACCCTTCCTGGAGGACAGGCAAGGTGACATCTCGTGATTCTTTTCAGTTCAGTGGCAACCAGCTGATGTCAGAAATCACTGCCATTTTCAAAGGCCTTCCCTTGTGCATCTGATTGTTTGCTGTTTCCCAAATCTCACATTCCCCTGCCAGATACTACACATCAGGGCAGCAGATAGCCTCATCCCTGGTGCGTCTTCACTGGTTCAGGTGGAACTTGCTCCAGGGCTCGCTCCCCCTGCAGCCTTTGGTTTATAAAGCACCATCTTTCTCTTCTGCCACTGCAGCCACAGAAATAGGAAAAAGCAATCCTTGAGATAGGGAAATCAGCTCTGGGATTCTCAGCACAGGGAAAAAAAATGGACCTTTTGGAGCAGATTCAGAGGAGGGTCACAAAGATGTGCTGGAGCATTTCTCCTATGAAGACAGCTCCCAAAACAGCTGTGGTTGTTCAGCCTGGAGAAAAGAAGGATCAGGGCAGATCTCCTAGCACCTTCCAGTATGTAAAGGGGGCCCATAAGAAAAGGACAAACCTTTTAGCAAGGTTGCAACAGGACAAATTATAATGATTTTAAACTAAAAGAGGCTACATTCAGAGTATATATAAGGAAGAAAATGTTAACTGGGCAGATAGTGGTGGATGCCCCATCTGTAGAGACATTCAAGGTCAGGCTGGATGGGGCTCGAGAAGAATCTGATCTAGTTGAAGATGTCTTAGCTCATAGCAAGGGTATTCGACTGGATGGCCTTTAAAGTTTTCTTCCAGCCCAAACCATTCTACGAGTCTATGACGGGCGGGGTTCGGGGCGTTTTGAGCAGAGCCGTGTCTCGGTGACTCCCGGGGAGCCGGGAGCACGGCTCGCCTGACGCTAGGCAGGGTGAGGGCATCATCCAGTGGTCACACGGCATCATCTAGCGGCCACACGGGCCCTCGCACCGCGCCGCGCGGGGACGCGGGAGACCGCTTCTCTCTCGGGAACCGTAATTGCCACATTTCCTTTTAAGACAGGAGTGGAAAGAAGGGAAACCTGCGCAGGGACCTGCTGGAGGGCCCCCAGGAGCCCCTGGCTAGTGAGACCCAGGTGGGAATTGGCCATCCCCTGATACTGTTAGGAAGCATCACATTCCTCAATGGAAGAACAGTTAAGTGGATAGTGGAAGGAAAAGCCACCTTGCGTATTTAGCCAAACGCTGACATATAATTTTCTAACCTTCTCCTTTTGCCCCCTGGGCCAAGTAGGCCATGGATATAAACATCAATCCCCTTTCCATGTGTACCTTAGTTAAAACTTTCTAGGTAGCTTTCCTAGTGTTCATAGAAGACATCTGTAGAAATTAAACAAAACCATTATGCTGCAAGAGCAGAATACAAACTCAGTGAACTCACCTCACTGATTTCCTCTACTTTAAATCTAAAAAAAGAGGGTACAAAATTTTCCATTTCCCTCCAAGAGTGTACTCTTGTGGCCCTGCCAGGGTGGAGTACACTTCCGATTGTTATCTGAGCGTGAGTCAGTGCCTTTCTTGAGAAATTCAACCTTCGACTTTGCATTTCCAGGGATTTTAATGTTTGCTTTAAAAATAAAAGCAAAATAAAATAAACTCTTCCAACCCTGATATTTTGGTACCATTATATTTACTCCAGCAGAATCTTAACTTCATCAGAGTACATTCTTCCTGTGGGATTTAGTGAATGTTTGCAAAACACTTGATTTATGATGAACTGTTGAAAATCAATGTTCAGGGCTGCTATGCAGCTGAGGGTCTGCTGTGCTTTCAGTATTATTGTTGTAAGGCCATTTCTTACCTTAAAGACCCTTTGACAATTTTCCTTCCCCCATCCCCACAGTCTTGCTTCCCAGTTTTCCCCAGTAGATTTGTAGAACTTGCTTGGGCAGCAGTTGTATCACAGCATTATCAAGAAGACAAGCAGAGACCAAGTTTGTTTTCCTGCACTTGGTGCCGGTTTGGTGACATCCTATTCATTACACATTTGTGGTGTTTATTTTCCCTCTCAGGGTGCAGTGCTTTGTGTTTATTAATCCCAAATGTTTCCTGGTTTCCTCCAGTCCCTGTTGCTCTCATCTCCTCAGACTTCAGTACGTGTTGTTTCTCTTCTCCTGTGGCCATTTAAATTGCAATGTCACCCCTAAGTACTGTGGGACAATGCCAGACCTTATCCATCAGAGGCATCTCGTTGGGACATGTGAAGGAGAAAATTTGTATTAAGTTGATTTAGAAAGCTTCCAGCCACCATAAGTCTTGGCTTGGCTCCCAAGTTGTGAAGGGAAGGAAGATGGAGAGTTGGGGGAAGCACATTTCTAAAAAACCGTAAGCAAAATCCCACACCTGGAAAAGTCAAGCATGTTTCAGCATGAGGAGAGTGGTGACTGTAGATACTGACAAGGATGTGCAGACACAAAACAGATTCATGTAAGAGGTGAGTCGAAACAGGCATCTGCCAGCAGGAAACCACCTTACTAACTGTTGTTTTTGCCTCCTGTGGCAGGTGATGGACAGCTCAATGCCCCTGATTGGGGAGCACATAGAAGAGGACAGACAACTTATAGCTGATCTGGTTGTTTCCAGAATGACTCAGCTTGTCGCCACTGCTGGATCTACACCGTCACCGCTGAGGCCTTGGGTATGAGTGAACCTTGTGAGCAAGCTATTTCCCTGACCTTCTTTCTTTCTGTCTCCTTGCTGAGTGTGTCAGGCAGTCAGACATCTCAGAGAGTTGAACAGTCCCATGTGGGAGTGTATTGGACAGACTCATGTGGGAGTGTATTGGACAGACTGACTCCTGCTCTTCCAAAGGAGATTCTCACAGGCTCTTTGAAGTGGGTGCCCCTAAGGAGCACATCTCTCTCCCTTACTCTCCTTCCAGATAAATATGACATCACACCAGTAGCATGTCCATGCATCAGACATTCTGACTTGCTAAACTCACTGATTCACACTGAAGACGAGCATTTTTAGAGGTACTTCTAATACCTAGAATTTTCTACAAATCTATAACCCACAACCCAGTTTCATCTCTGTCTAACACCATCCCTCAGGATAGGTTTCATTCCAGTTTTTGCATCCCTGTTCTGCTTTCAAGAACAGAAAGTGGGAATCTCCAGCAAGACTTGTTCCATTCCTTACTGAAGTTTCTTCTTCAGAGATGTCCTTTGCCACCTTCATCAGGGGGAGGCTTTACTAAAGCTGAACTCATATGAGAACCTGTTACTTTTGCATTTAAACTGGCCCCTTATTTCTTCTTGTGTACATCCATTTTGGGTATCAAATGCATCTAATTTTACTACCACATTTCCCAGAGGCAGTTAAATATAAATGAAACACCCCAGAACAGAACCTGAGTATCCAGGTGTACTTGCTACACCTCTTTCAGTATCTAACAGAGAGCCAAGTGTGAAGGTTTGAGGACAACAAATCTGTACAACAGAAGAGACAAGAGAGTAAAAAGTTGAGGGACAAACCTGATTGCAATACACTGGTACAATTTTCATTTCCACTTGAGACAATAAAATGGGAGAAGGCACTTTATGGTGCTTTGCCTTTGTCATATGACAGTCCACTCCGGCTAAATCAGGACCCAGCATGAAGGGTATTCGGGGTAGCTACAAGATTTAGCTAGAGTGAAGGAATAAACATTTAATAGACACTGAAAATGTTTTGAAGCAGGGAAAGTGATGCAGAAGAGAGCATTTACAAAGTGGAATCAAGAACTACCATTTGAAATAGTCAAGATGTAGAGTGCATGAACTAAGAGAAAAGGGCAAGCCAACAGAAACCGAGAACACGGGCAGATGCATCTGTTTTCCATGTCTGTAAAATACTGATACAGGATTGGATTGGATTACAGCAGACCTAAACTAAGGCAAAAACAAGAACAAGCAAATCTTGAAGAGATAGGGTGTCAAATAGTAGAGTCAAATAAGAAAAGGGTCTTCATTGGGAATAAAACCTAGAATTACCTGTATATATAATCAAGAAAACTAAACCCACAAACATGTTAACTAGAGTGTTTTACTAATAGAGAAAGGGCTTGGTGCCACAAACTTCACAAAAATTGTACATGTTGCATTACTAACATAATGTTATAACAGTTAGAAGTGTCCAGGGAGAAAGAATAAATATGAGGCTAGTGAGATGCAGAACTAGAACTACAGATGACCACTTCCACAGAAGGAATACAAAGAACAATTCTGAATATAAAGGCAGCAGTACTGAATACATAGTCCTATGGGTATGAATAGAATGCCTATACTTATTATTGGACCTCTCTATACTAGTCTCAGAAATTATGAAACTGAGTGCACAGAATTGACAGAGATGGAAAAGTAATGAGTCACAACAATGTGAGACTTCAGCTATCAAGAAACAAGTCAAATACCACAGGGGAACAGCAATTCAGAGGGAGGTAAAAACACCTTGACTTTGCCATAAGAAACATCCAGGTACAAAGTCAGATAGTGAGTGTGTACGATTAGATTTAATGTCCAAGGGACAAATGTGATATCAAAAAGTAAGGGTATGACACAAGCGTGAGAAAAGAGAATTAATCCATGCCCTAGCAGTAAAACTGTACAGATGCTATTTGAGAGACCACTGTTTTCCAGAATGCATATATACATTTCTGATTTGCTCCTGAACAAAGAATGTGAGAAATAAACTTGTAGAATTAAATGACAGATAGGACATTTAAGACAAACAGGGAAAAAAGTCTTTCCAATTTGGAAATCTGACATTTAAGAAGACCTTTATGTTGCATCCTACAAGTAATAAAAGGAAATGTAAAAAGGATAGAAATTAATTTTGAGGAGCAGATAGAGGAAAGAATGAAAAAAGTTCTTTGAGTTTTTCAGAAAATGGAACCCTACCAAACAATTGGTGGGCTGTATGGATCATCCAAATTTTAGGGAGGAAAAGAAGACAACAGAGACAGCATTGTGACTCTAGTAAATGTAATTGCTGAAAGTGGGGAACTTCTTTACCTCATTATAGTTTTTCCTGATCAGAATGACACAGAAAAGAACAAAAACAGTTATTAAGTCAGTGATGACTGGTATTTTAAAAAAATTATTAAGCTCCCAATTCCAGATGGCCACATCCACTGAACTGAATTTGGGAAGTGACTAAGCTGCCAAAAAAACTGTGCGATATCATTAGAAATAGTTACTGCTCCAAAGGACTGGTGTAAAACAAATACAAAATATGTGGTTAGAAAGCTGTAAGAGTAATGTAGAAAAATTTAGACAAGTAAGTCATAGACTTTAGGAATTATCTCAAATGGTAATTTAAAGAAGAATACAGAAGAATAAATAAATCAGCAGAAACCACAGCTCAGGGCATTTACCACATGATTTTTTTGCAAAGAAGAAGAAAAAATGTCCCATTCATTTCTTTATGATTCTTTTCCTTTAATTTCTTTGGGAATATTTTCATGAAGTGGTAGATAACAGGCAGTCAGAATGATGTAGCTAGTCAAAAAGCCTTAGGCAAGGTAACAGACAAGCTATAAAAGAAAGCATGGAGGGGCTAAAAGGTAAAGTTTTATTGTGTAGCAGAAGCTGACCTCAGATATAGATGTTAGAGATTTTAATTCTTGCAAACAATTAGCAGAGGGGATGTTTCAAGGATACTGCACCTGGCCATGTTGATAAATGGGTTGGTTGAGCCCAGGATAAGATGTTAATGACAAGTTTGCTTTCATGCCTTCAACATGAAACCCGGTGCCATGGCTACAATGTGGTTCTGTCCTTGCCTCTCTGACCTACCACCAGAAGACCTTGGGCTGGCCCTCACCCCTTCATCTCTCAGCCTTAAAAACCTGTTTTGCCTTTATTTCTGAGATGCCTTGGTTGACTGTAGGGAGAGACTGTAGAGGTGAATAGGAGATCCAATTCCTTTTCTTTGCCTGGTCTAATCAAGACATCTCACAGCATCAGAAGAGGTAATTTCCATCAACACCAAGGCAAGGTTTAGTTCCCAAGCTATGCAGGGCTAGAAGCCATGAATGAAAAATTCCCAAATTTTCCTTCCCTGTCCATTTGCAAGCCCCAGGTAAATAGTGCAAAAGATGGACTGGCAACTTCATCACATTTATGTTAGTCAGTTGAAACTAATTTCAATGTTTCCAACTATGAAACATTTCTTCACATTTCCAGTATCACTTAGCTCATTCTCCTGAGCTTTCAGAAGCCCTGAAGACCCTTTTATCATGATGTTCTGCATGTAAATAATCCAGCATGTACCAGCCTATCTGTCTCCAGCTTTCCTGGTTTTCATAAACAATTTTGTGCAATAGGCTTACTCAGACTTTTGTTAACTTTGGACCAGCCCTTTGTGCAGCAGCTCTGCATTGCTTAATCTGTTTATTAAAATATCTGTCAAAAAGACTAAACAGTGAGAGAGAAGAAAGAGCAGATGGCACCAAATTATTTGCATTAGTCAGGACCAGGGATGGCAGTGAAGAACATCTGACAGAGCTATGTATGTTCGGTCACCACAACAGCAAATGAAACTCCATATGGAAGACTGAAGGGTAAGCGAAGCTGGGGGTAGAGAGAGGGAGAGCATAAACAATGTGCAGAACTTTCAAGTGGCACCAGCCATTCCCTTGTGAAATACTTTGTCACATACAGGCTAATGAAAACCATTGCTCAGCCTATGGTTGTGTTGACAAGGGAAAAGCAGGAAATTAGGATGCAGGAAAAATGAACTGGCAATGTATACAGAGAACCCAGATATTGCTTCATCTGGAAAAATATAAGCAGACCCATCTCTGGCATCTGCAGGAGAAATTACAAAGCTGGGAAAGAGAAGTTGGTGATGAAAACAATTAGGAGCTTGGAAATATTCCCATGGAGGGACTGGAGGGATTCTAAAGTCTCTTGGCTTTAGAAATGAGGTAAATGAGAGAGCGGGCAGTGAAGGTTTGCAAAATAGAATGGCCTAGCATGGGCAGGTTGTGAGAACTAGTCTCAAAACTCAGAACAAAGCAACAGAGATAAGAAATGGGAAAGACAATGAGGCTGAAAGGTGAGCATGACTCAAAGGGTCTGGATGTAAATATCAAAACAAAATATCTGAAACTGTTGCAAAGATTTTGTGGAGCAGAGAATAAGCTTCATGTTTCAGGGCTGAAGCTGACCCATGCTTACTAGTAATCAAGAGGAGACCCCTTAGGGTACAGAGATGATTACTCCATAGACATTTCCATGGTTCATCCCTCCTTCCTTCGGAACATCTGGTGCTGGCAACTGTCCAAAATAGGAGATGGGACTAAGAGAATCCCTCAGGCCAGATACTTTGGTAATTCCTGATTGCCTAAAAACATTCTAAATTTTCATTTCATTGTTATTCCCTGTGAGCAAACAACTTCTATGCTCTTTTTGACTCACGTCTCCATTTTAGTCCCATGAGATTTTACCAGCCAGATGCTGCATGTGTGTGAGTGTATTTAAGGAACACTTCATGACTCTACAGTTCCTGTATTACCTCAGGGCTTCTCTTTAGGGACTCTGAATTAACTGGACTGGCTTTTTTCCCTCTAGCCTCCACAAGCTCAGCCTGTGTCAATGAAATCTCAGACTGGACCTCCACTTGGACAACTGTCACAACCACGGCCTCCTCCACAAGGTACAGTTCTCTGATTCCCATGTCAGTGGTGACTCTGAGTCCTATCAGTTTGCCTTCTAAATAAAAGGTATCAGGATAAAGGTTTTGCTCATTTTCCAATTCACTGCCAAGCAGGCAGCAAATTCAGTGTACTATTAAAGCAATCACTGTCATATTCCACAGAAGCTCAGAAAGTGGGATGAAAATGTGATATAGATCCAGTTGATACCACTGGTAGGACTTGGCTCAGGAAAACAAGGCCACTTGAACTGGCACTGGAGCAGGATTCTGGGCACAAGAGTATATTGTGTTTGCACAAAGCTGTGCAGTTAGAAGTGTTAAGAATTGATAAGAAGATGCTAGTGTTGTCAGGGTTGGAACAGACATCAATGTTGCAATGCCAGGATCCTTGATCCATCTGTCCAGGAGCTCCCATGTCAGCAAGAGCACACCTCCAGCTCCTCCTGACAGCAGAAGCAGTTCTAACTTATGTGGCTTGGTCAGAACAAGAGGTTTGGCTTGTTGTCCTGATGTACACTGAGGTGATGGAGCACAGGGCTGCCCCATGGGTAGCCAGATCACACCAACCACTCAATTCACATAACTCATTAGACCCTCATTTTTGCCCCCTTCCCTTCCTTTCTCCATTTCAACCTTCTACCAAATTAACACCCTCTTCTAATTATCTTTTCCTCATTGGTCATCGTTTTGCTGCATCCAAAATTGAGCATTTCTATGTAATCTTGGCTTTCCATACTATTACTGATATGAGCTGCTGGCCTTGCAGGATACTATTCTCCATCTGTCTCCAGTACTCCTTTTCAATTCTTTTAAAACTTTTTCTCACATAACTCCCCTGACCACCTGTGAAATCCAGCCAGACTTCACAGCACTATCTGCAACTTTTGTCAGGTTCTCACAGTATTATCTGCTTTGTCCAGCAATTTCTCATGTCATGTCCAATTGTTTTCCACCTCCTCTTCAGTTCTGAGAGTCTGCTACCAAAGCAACTGAAGGCACCGGGTGATGGTTCTGGAACAGAGGTATGGATAGGGATAGGATGGAATGTCTCCCATCAAACTGCTGGGCCCGTGAAGGGACTGCTGACTCAAACCAGCAGGCTCAGCTTACATTTCCCACACAGTTGCTTCTCCAGTGACTCTTCCTTACCCAAGCACAAGTTCTCACCAAGGATAAGAAACACCAGATACATGAAGAGTAAAGCAGGTTGAAATTACTCCCTTTGGGGAGAGTGGAGAAATTTCTTTAGTGCTGAAGAAGGTAGAGAAATGGACAACTCTAGAGAGAAGGGAATCACACCAATTTTAGGCCTGTAAGAGAGTATTTGCCATATTCTTCTCCATGAAGCTACTCCAAAGAGTCTCTCCTCTTAGCAAAACTCATCCTTCCATAGAGATGTTCCATGCTTGTTGCCCATCACATGCACTTCCTCACGTTTATGTCTACATGTCCCTTTCAGGTGGACCACGCCAGCCACAAGGATCTCAGCCCCCCCGAACAAACGCACCCCCACAGCAGCGGCTGTCTCCTCAAGGACAGCAGCCCCAGAGTCCCCAGTCCACTTCCCCTCAGCAGCAAAGGTCACCTGGATCTCCACAGCAAATCCGGTCAGCAACTGGCTCCTCTCCAGTCCAGGCCTCCAAGGCAGGCACGTTCCCTCCACAGCAGCCTCGGCCTCCTGCCCAAGGCCGGGCTCCCAGCCAGCCGAGCCCCACGGAAATGTCCAAGCAGCAAACCACCCCACATCCACACCTGAAGTAAGTCTCTGACAGACTCCTAGTATCTGTAGATATTAGAATAAGGCTGTCCAAAAAGTATCCTGAGATGACATGGAGAATGTATCACCTGTTGTCAAGCAGGAGTTCCCAGGGACAAAGGCCTGCACAACTGTGAGTGACTTCAGAGGTAAAGGTGTATCCCTTGGCATAACAGCACACCAGTCACCTGTTGTCAGGAAGAACAGGTTGTATTTGACATAATAAAGATTTCACATTCTTCCTCTTGTTCATGTGCTCAGTGTTCATCATGCGCTCTACCCCGGCCATATCAACAGAGCAACCACCTTACCAGCAGGGTGCAAAATGCTCACATTCTGCAAACAACACAACATTGGCCAGAAAGCTCACCAGGGGTTATTCCTTCACTATTTCCTAAGTGCAGGAGCCACAAAGGCTCTTTTTCCATTTGGTAACAAAAAGGCAGGGAAGACAGGGGGAAGTGGCCCTATTCAAGTATATAAAATTCCAGATGGTCACTGTATGTGGAAGCACTCTTCTGGAGCAGAGCACACTGCTGAACTGTTGTGGCTCTTTGGAAGCAGCTTTTGCTGTCACCCTGTGTGGAGAATATCTAGCTGGCACCATGGCAGGAAAACTGACCAAAAAAAGGTCTGATGCTGACAAGAAGTTAACACAAGCAAATTGGTATGAACAGGCCAGAATAAAACATAGGCTAGGAATAAGAAGACAATTTCTAAGAAGCAGAGGAGTGATGTTCTAGAACAGGCTTTCAGTGGTCATGTTTACACAAGCAAGGCAAACTAAAAGAGGTGTACTTAAGGATCAAAATGTTGGTGCTAAGGATGCAGTCACCACACTATACATATTTCAGATTCTTTTTCCAGTCTAGTTTTGTGCTGGATACCTATTACCGATCAGAAGAAACTAAGCATGGCAGCAGGGAAAACTGGGACATTTACTTCAAAAGCTCATCCTGATCTGAACTTGATCACTAGCAGATACACAGCCAGCAGGAGCAGTGTGGTCAACCCAAAGACCTGCATTAGAGAGTTGACAGTCAGAGCAGACAGTCTGGGGAGGGCAGGAAACAGCACACATTGCAGGGGATCTGGATACCAACTTACCCAGCCTCTTGGGCTCTCACAGCTGAAAGGCCAAGACCATCATTCCTGGTAAGGCTGATGAAAGACAGGTGACCCCTAATATTAATCTCTTCTTCTGTATTAGTAGTGAAATTACTTCAGGGTGTCTCACAACAGCCTCACCAAATAGCAACTGCATACTTCTAGTCAGATGTTTTCATCAACACCTACCAGTATGGACTGAGCCACTTGCCTATGCCTCATTCTGTCCCACCTCCCCCATTCCTGGATGTCTTAGCACATGGATATTTTCCATGCCAACCTATCCTTTTATCCTAGCACTTGTTTGTGTGATGGAACACAAAGCATGAGTGACCAGCTTTGAATTCCCACCTTCTCCTGCTGAGACTGAACTCTGTTTTCCCTTTCAGCAAATCGCAGTCCCTGACAAACAACTTCAGCATACCTGAGTCATCTCAGCGAGGAAATGCCACTGAAGATGAAGCAAAAGCTGAGACCATCCGCAACCTGAGGAAATCATTTGCTAGCCTGTTTTCTGATTAACAGTCCTGCAGCTGGATCTGTGCTTTTGTCAGCCCTCACTCTACATTATGTCATACCTGATGTCATCCTGGAATACACTCAGTGGACCCAGCGATTTACAACAAACACCTGGGTAAAGGGAATTTAGAGAACTATAGTTGTTTTAATACAAAGAAAATATTCAAATAATGATCTCAAAAGTGACTGTATAAAAGTGTCAGTATTTCATTGGGTTTTGTGCATAATCAGAATCATATCTGTTCAAATGACTGAGTTGTAAAGCAAATTTTACTCTTGCTAACCCCTGTGGAGTCAACACAGTTATGACAGTGCAAACTATGTTTTATTTTAATTTGTATATAGTCAATACAATTGTTAACTTCCAATTACTGAATTCTTGTTAAGATCAAGCTAAAAAAAATTAGGCTTCTTTCACAAACACCCATGCAAAGGCAGAGTCAAGAATAAGTATCCATTGACCGACAAAGTGAGCATGCTTGAGCATCCAGTGAACTGTGGAATTTCATTATAGCAATTTCATAAAAGGTCACTTTTCAGAGCAAAACTACGTTCAAGATAAAAACGGTACGAGGCATCAGTAAGCACCAAAGATCACACAAGCAGGTCAGCCAGATGGTCTGCTGCTTTATTCCAGATCATTCTGCTCATAGCAGATAAAACATCTCTGTTTCATGCCTTGCATTTATGTCCCCTGCGTGTGACTCCCAAGGTCTGAGAGAAAAATGTCATGTTCTAACCCTGTAGCCTTAGTTCAAAAATAACCTAAGAAATGGGTCTTCCACACAAAAAAACAACTTCTTCCCCTGCCCCTGAAAACACCAGAGTTCACACTCACAGTTCACACAAATTCCAGACAAAACCCAGCAAAACTCCAAGCACTTTAGTGACTTGGTCACATCTGGCTGTGTATGTCCCTCAGGAACATGCTTAATTAATAGCAGATCTGATGAAGTGCACATAGTTGTGTGCTGAGTGTTCCATAATACTGAACGGACAGAGAGATGGAGTGAAATCCTGTCTCCCGCCTTGAATTCCCACTGACTTTGCTGGGGTGAATGCAAAATGAATGCAAGGTGACAAACTTGCAATAGAACTGGAAAATTATATTTCACAAATAAGATGACCTGGATCCTTCCTGAGACACCAAGCCACAGGAGGGCACATATGGGATTGTCCCAAGCAGTAACAATCAGTATTAGTTCTCCCTGACCATTCCCAAGAATTATTCTTCCAGAGAAGACAGAGATGGATCTTTGCTGATGTGCTTTTCCTCTAATCCTGCAACACTGAAAGAAGCTGTGTGTGTCTCTGCACATACAGTGGAACTGGGACATGACAAACGCCACACAAGCTGTGTTCATGTTTGAAAAAACTCATCCTAGGTAAATCCATGTATTTATAGCTATTTATACCGGCTGAGATCCTACCCCTTGCACCCTGGGAGGTCTGTTTGGAACACACCTAATGCAGGTGCCAGCCCTCATCCCACCTCCTCGACATGCAGCTTTGAGGCCAGACTTGGCTTTGTGCTTCCCTCGGCAACTTCACCATGATGATACTTAAGAATGCCCAGGGATGTCAGTAAGTCAAGAAAATGTTTGAGCCAATGGCCCAGATCTTTGCTGTCACATAAACAAGGAGATCCCCAAAGCAGCAAAAGCAACAGCTGCATTAGCCATCTTGGATCTTATGATTCACTGGTGGGAATAAAGCCAAACAAGGAAATCCTTCCTGCATAGCACCTGTAATGAACATCTAAATCCAATGAAGTCATCTGGACCTTGTATGACCTACCCCTGAGCAGGCCTTTGCACATATAATGGCAAGTAAGAGCACAGCTTTTTCAGATTGGAAGTCCCTCAAGAGACTCATCTGGATCAATGATTTATACCTCAAGTTCAGTATTACAGAACCACCTTATTCTCTGATGGTTTGTCTTCTGTTTTGCTTTCCTCATCTCTGTGCTGTCCTTCAGGGTTTGAGAAGCAGTTTACCATGTAGCATCATAAATATATGTCATCATCTGAGAAAAAAAGCCCCAGTCCCTGCTGTGTTGTCTCCAGGAGCAATAAAAGAGTGAGAAATGGCCTTGAGCAAGCAGTGTCCCACTGGCAAGAGAAGCAGATTAACAGGCTTCACTATATGGAGAAATGGATTTCCTTCTGTAACGCTTCCTTCAACATGGTTTATGCCTTTCCCTTCTGAATGGTCACCAGAGATGCAGAGACAGAAATGAAAGTTTACTGAAGAATCCTCAATTGCTTTATCCACTGAAATTCCATTATTCCCTCACCAATAGACCATATACAAAAAAGGAATGGTGACTAGTATGACATGGTCCCATAAATCAACAGCAGTTCATCGCTGAAAGTGCAACAGCTGGGTCATTTGCTGAGGCTGCATTTGAACACAGCAGGGCTGTCCTCTGACAGACCACAGGAATAGGACAGCACTGCCAGCTTTCATACCCAGTAGTGACTCAGTCTCTTCATTTGCCTACAGCTCCCAGCTGCCACTTTTCAAGGGACAAGCAAACAGAATTGCATGTCACTGCGTAGCTTTAAGTTGTAACATCAAGTACACCCAACAGGCACTCTCAGTTTAATTTAGTTAGTCCATGGTTCCTGAAATAGCACCTTCAGTTCTATTCACAGAAGTGCTTTAAAGCAGTGAGTTGATTTCTGAAGTTAGAATGATGAAAATCTGTTGTGTCCTGTAACTGTCCCAACAGTACACTTCCCATCTTACAGCTATGATGCTCACATACTAGATGTGCTAGCAGGAGATTCAGAAATGCATCATCCCATCTTCAAATTATCACCTTTGATGCTGGCTTTCTACTCCAAAATCCCTACCCTCTAGAAAAAGAGAAGAGGGAATACAGGGGGTATTCTTCTTTTATATGAATGGGAAACAAAGGTACACCCAAGAGGCATTTAGGTACCTAAATATAACAGTAAGGGCAGTAAGAAAACAGAAAAACTGGTAAAGAGAAGCTACATTTAAATCACAAGGCACACAAGTCCCACAGCACACCTTGAGATCTTTCTCACACAGATGTGAACAGTGAACACCTGGTCAAAACTTCTTTTGTCCTATTTGGTTTAAGTTTCTTCACATGGAAGCCAGGAAACATGAGTAGGTTTGTGTGTTTGAGTCCAACCCAGGAAGTAGCTGGGACACAGCTACAACACCCAACCATATCCACCACCTGGAAAATTAGTTTACATTTTGCTGTTTAGCTACAAACTGAAGAACACCTTGACTTTCTTGTCATAGCTAGGTGGAGCATTTCAAGAGGAATGGAACACACATTCCCAGGCAAGCTAAGGTCCAGCAGAACAGCAGTCCTGCTTACAAAATACCACTTGTAAA
The DNA here is from genome assembly GCF_000277835.1 of Geospiza fortis. Classification (NCBI taxonomy): domain Eukaryota; kingdom Metazoa; phylum Chordata; class Aves; order Passeriformes; family Thraupidae; genus Geospiza; species Geospiza fortis. Next base: position 1,052,936 of record NW_005054334.1, on the reverse strand, counting down.
CGCAGTGGTATTTTACAATCTTCCACTAATCACAAGCAGGTATGTAAGACATTGTGTATGGCTCACAGACCTTGTGTATGGCTCAGTTGCTTCATCTGGTTGGTCTGAAGTTTCATGATTAAGATAAAACAATACATAGAAAAGCCAAGGGTAACAGTTCCTTATTTCCAAGTGATTAGTAGCAACCTTTACAGTACTAGATACTAATGAATAGTACAGGTAAGGAATGCTCATCTTAAGGCATTTCATTCTTTTGTGATTTCTCTTTTATCATTTGCAACAGCAATGATATACACACTTAATTTAGGAGCTGGAAAATAAAAAAAGCAAGCAGCTAGTTTTCAAGTATTTCCTCTGTTTTGTCTTCTAAGTTTATACTGTTGGTCCTGAGATACTTTATACTTTATACCCTGTTTTATGAATAACAGGAACTCCTCTTTAAGGAACTTTACAGTTCCAGCTAAGTCAGGTTTCTTAATCTTTGATTCACAACACCTTTACTGCAATGTGAGGGACAACAAAAAACGGGAAGGAGTATCTTCAGGTCACTTACTGGTGTATGTGTAAAAGAGCTGAGTTCATTACTTCAAAACCAAACATTTCAATGACAAAATCCAGGATAAACTGAACTTCTGGCATCAGCCTGCAGAAGTATAACTTCATGGCTGTCTTCATGGCTAAGAGGGCCCAACTCCAGAGCAGCACGTGGCTTGCCAGCAGGGCAAACCATGCGACTGCCATCAAGGCACTGGCAATGTGAGCACCACTGGCACCACAAAATTAACTTCTCACATGCATTATGTGAGCATTGTTCCCAGAAATAGCTTGGAAAAAAAGGAAAAAAGTAAGTTATGAATTATTTTATCAGTTAAAGCTCTGTAACCTTATCTGAATATTATTTATGCATTGCTGAAGCACTGAAGCATTGCTGAAGCATCACAAGGACAAAATGGTGCAAGACCAATACAGTGTAGATTTACCTTTTTCTTCTTATAGTCAGTGGAATATAAAAAATTGCTGCAAACTAAGAGATCTGACTATACATTTCACTGATGAAAATGCTTTTGGAACATGGCAATTCAATCACTGAAGGCAAAAGTTAAAAGTTAAGGCTAATCTTGGTAGGGAAGGAAAACTCTCTGTGAAGAAGAAAAGGAAGAAAGAAGCAATACAACTTTTGACAGCAAAATAAAGTATTATATTTTACTTCCACCGGCAAAACTCCCTGACCTTACTAATGTCAGCTGATTTTATACAAAACGAGAAGATGAACCACTGAAATCTCACCTGAAAAAGCACATAAGAATTACTGATTAAATAGCTTGTATTTAATAGGAAATGTCACTCCATTTCCACAGCTGGAATTTCAAAAAAGTTTTAGAAAATAATATCAGTTGTCACAACAGCCATTAGTACCATTCACATTTATAGAAACACTGAGATCAATCATCTTAAAAATACATAAGAAATTAAAAGTTCTAGCAAAGTTCAGTCATTCCAGTCTTCCTTTAATTGAGCTCCAGCATCAGTTTGCAGGTCTCATCAGGAAACTTTAACAGTGGTCTTGTTAGCTGCTCATTAGTTAATAAGACAACACTTGAAAGGTGCTCATAACATGCTACGACACATTTCTTTTTGGCAAGTTATCATCTGATACTTAAGTAATGGAACTAAATGGAATTTACTAACATCAGAATATGTTCTGCTTCTTATGTTGTTGTGATCCTATTCCCACTGTAACCAGGTCAGCCTATTTAATCCTTTAAGTATGTCAGATAGGAAGAACAGAAGCATTTTTGCACCACTTTTAGTTCAAACACAGTAAATGCAGTCACATACTACAGATCCTTATTTGTAAAGTCAAGGACAAAGTCAAAAGTTTTGCTGCTTATTCTTTGTAAAATTGCTCTGCTTCTGCTTAGACTTCTGAGTTGCACTGTGGCATGACTTTACTCAATTGTTTGTAAAAGGAATTCATTTGTGTTCTAGTATTTCCATTGTAAAGAAAATCCCTTTGCTGTATTCTTTGTCCATTAAGTAACAATACAAAAACGCTTTTTACCTAATAAAATCTTAAAGGAAAAAGGAAACAACACCTTTAAAAATTTCCATGAACACACATCCACCGTAACAGCAGCAGTATCCTGTTCTATGTGGTAACTTTTTTGTTAATAAAGATTGTTAATTAGCTGGGTAGATTTCAAACAAAACTTTTCATCCTGGCAATGCAGTAAAACTCTTCAAATAAAACAGACAAATAGAGGGTTTGTATTTAAAGTGCTCTTTATCTGATGCAGTAAGGATTTGGCCATTATTCTGGTCTCTAAGTAGCACTTCACAGACAGTTAAGGGCAAGGAGGGGGGCAGCAGAACAAACTGCTCTAAGTCGTAGCTCTTTGAGGAACAGACCTTAAGTGCCAGGTGATACAGCACTACCAGAGCACAAAACAAACCCAGCCTCTGCGGTTGGGACATCACCATGCACACATGTTCTTGACACAATCTGAAGGCAGATGTTAGTGCCTGGGATTTGCAATCTCCTACAGTTAGAAAGCAAGCTCAGCAACTACAGAACTCCCTGCAGGAAAAAGCAGCAATCAAATGAATGCACGGCGAATGTCCATGGGACGGCCCCGGCTGGGTCGAGGTGGAAACCTGTCACTGGGACCAACTCGTCCTGGAAGTGTAGGGTTTGCTCCAGGCAGGGAGCCAATGGGGTCAAAATGTGGTCTGAATGGAGGAAACTGACCTGGTGCTTCTCCCTGGCCAGGAATGAGTGAGTTAATTGGGTCTCCAACATATGGAAGTGTTGGTCTCTCATCATATTCTCCCCCAATGATCATTGGGGGATAGATTGGATTTGATGGGAATGGGTTGGGTGGAAAGGGATTAGGATAGAATGGGTTGGGATGAAAAGGGATTGGATGAGGTATAGGAGGCAGAAGCATCATGTGCCTCCATCTCAGGGCTTCCTTCTTCTGTTTCAACTTTTTCTTGTATAGCTGCAGACAGAAAATAAAAAACATTTTAAAGCTCTCTAAGTGCTCCAGCTTCAGCAGCTGCATTCAGTTTTACAGCACTTCTCAAAAACGTGCTCCTCACTAGTCTGAAAACTCAGACCAGCAATTCCCCTGCCCACCAAAGACCAGGCACTGCACCCCTGAAGATCTTTAACCCTCATGGAGCATGCAGTACAACTTGCTGATGTTCCTTTCCACTAGTCTGACCAACATGCACTCATAGAATACCACACTTCTAAGCTAAACTTTAACTCAAAGTTACTGCCTCCCAAAGTCTATACTTAATTCTCAAACTAAGATTGATCTCAGAGAGATTATATTAAAAAGCCACCTACTTCTTTCCAATCTGTGTCACGAGGTCTTGCAATAGGATCTACAAAGAGAAGGAAAGCATTAAGAAAAGCAACAGATCTTGTGCCACAGATACCTGAAGTTTGTCAGAATTCAAAGAATAATCAAGATATGAAAAACACTTTTGGTCAATACATCTTTTTCTAAAGCTAATGTATCTTAAAAAATATAAAGCTCCAGGTCCATTTGATAGGTAATGTACTTGCACACCATTCCATGTAAAGCATGATCTTGAAATGTTATTAAATATGGAAATCCCAGAAACATCATCTCTGCCTTCGCCTTCTGACAGCACTTCCCCTGATTACCTTTGTTTCTTAACTCTCTTGTGAGAAACTGAAGCAGGAATATATCTTCCCACCATTTCCTAATATCTGCAGTAGCCAATACACCAAGGTAGCAAAGGAAGATGAAAACAAGGAAAGCCTCCACCACACAATGGGATGAACAATGTGGAGCATCAGTAATGGCTGAGAAGATTGCCAACCACTTTCCTCGGTAGAAAACTCTGCATCCCCCTGAATCACACACTGACCAACTATACTGATTAGTATCACAAACAACTGCATTTACTCACAGTGTTTCAATATCATTATTGGTTGCCTGAGGAGCCTCTTATCAAAACTGTCAGAACTAACCCCTCTGTTAACATGAGAACATAATTAGGAAAAGATGTGCCTAAGATTACCTCGGAAATCCCGCAGATACATAAACCTCCAGAGAAGCTGGTCATTGGAAGCTGTGTAGAGATCACGGCAAACAGCGGAGAGAGAGATGAGGGAACGGACATCCAGAAGTCTGAAAATCCGAAGCTTGAGCTCAAGAGGAAGGACCACTAACCCAAACACATCTGGCAAGTTCAAAGCTACAGAAAAGAGAAAGAAAGTTCAGAAAAAATACAGTAAATTTGACATCACTATCTCTTAGATAGTTCTTCTATCTCCAAAGACCCTAAAAGAAAGAAAGAACATTATAATCTTTCCTTTACAATCTCTCCCTTTAATGCCTGAGTTACACCACTTTTCTGAGCAACTACTGTGATGTGACTCCTTGCAAAACAGATCTCTTGCAACTCTAACTACACTTAAGAGGTGCACAAGATAGGGCAAATGACACTATATACTGAGCACTACGCCTAAGAAAAATTGCACACCTAATTATGCTTATAGGCTGCAGAGCTAAGGAATAAGTAAAGGGAAAAAAGACCTGCCTAATTTCATGACCCTGCAAAAAACACAAATATAGAGCACATGCTTCACATAAAATCTTCATGCACTGAAGTCTAGAGGGAATTCCATTGTCTTCAGAATACAAAGCTGAGACCGTTTATGGCAGTAAGTATGCAGAGAAAGCCTGGCTTCCTACTGCCTCACAAACACCAGCCTGAGTTACTTCCTACCATCTTTTCCAAGCCCTCAATGACCATTCCTAGTAAGATCATTCCTGAAGTCCGACTTCCAAACATGATGCTAAATAAATGTTTCTGTTTTGACAAAGAAATAGATTAAAACTACAGAACTACTGCTACAAAATTGTTCTGGTAGGATTTCCTCATCATTATGCATGGAAAACAGCCACTCCATTTCCATCTCTGAAGTGAGAGTAGAGCAATCAAAATTTAAACCAGAATTATAGTAACATCTTCTGAGTTACAAAGATTAATGTGATTCCTTTTGCATGTATATTTTACTTTATGCTTACTTTTTATATGCCTATCACTGAACAACTGTTTCTAACACTTTTCCTTCAAGGCTTTAGATTGACTCCCTTCCTTCCATCCTCAAAAATTAAGTACCATCTTTAATTGTAAATATTTTCTCTCACCTTGTCGGGCAGCAGCTAGGAGAGAGTAAACCAGCTGGTCTTTAAAGAGACGGGACAATTTCTGAAGGTCTTTGTAAACACCTGCAACCTTCTCTATCAAAGAAGAGAGGGAAAAAGCTTAACTTCAAGAGGTTATAATGCAACAATTATATAAGAATTACAGTTTTCTTATAGCACAGCTTTATTCTGCTTGTGATCATGATAGGAGCAGCTCTGCATCTAGAGTGTAATAATCCTGCAACAAGTCAGTCATTTAAGAGCTAGACCTAAGACCTCATAAATAACAGGCATATGGGCCAAATGATAAACCAAGCTTTACAAGGTTCTTTCCTTACATTGTTAATCCAAGAAATACAATTTGTTCTAACAACAAAATGTGAGTAAATGGCTACCCTCTGAAATCTTTTTACCATGAAGTTATGACTAACCTAAATGGTAACCACACTTTTATTCTTTTTTGCTATTCTATACCTATTTAGTTTTCTACTAAAGCATATTCTTACCCACTATGTCCCTTCTTTACTTTTCAGTTTACTACTATGAGATCATAGCTCAGGCATACCTGGGTCCTGAAAGCAAACAAAGGATGATGGCAATAGCTGGATTCTCTTCACACTTCTAATCTCTTCATTGATTTTTAATGTTGCTACAAATAAAAGAAAAAAAGACATTTCAAAATTCAAAACAAAGAGAGACAACAAAGACCACTTCATTACTTAAGTAATACATAGTCTGAAAGTTTTAAGTCTTGCAAAAAACATAAAAGAAGCCAAAACATTGTAGCTGAAGCAAATCTATTTCCTTCATGTCTGGCAATATGTACCAAAGTTCCTATGAAATGAGATAACAAACATATTTCTACAATATTGCAATGAAAAGGCCAGCTGAAACTCCTAAGGATTGATCTCTTACAACAAGAGGGAAAAAAACAGTCAACACAGAGACTGGAAAAGAATATTCAGCATCAGGAAGTGGCATCCTCTGCACCTCAGCAACCCAAGTAATAAAGGCGCAGTTCAAAACACACAAAAGCACACTTAAGTTTTCTCTTCCTAAACAATGGTGATACTTAGGAATGTGCATCCAGGATGAAGATTTGACTGACTTACCATTAATAGCAATAAGATCTCCCAGAGGCACACAAGTCAAACCAGCAGAACCTTCTCCACAAAGGGGATGTGTGTACTGTAGCTTATAAACACCATTCCCTCTCCATTTCTCTGGCATGGCGACTGCCTTGGCCTCTATCCCCTAAAAATGTAAAGGGATAACAAACACATTGTTATACTTTTGCAATGTACCAATGCTGAAGGGTGAGAAAAGGATCAGAAGTTAGGAAATGGCAGAATGATGCTTGCAATTCAACTCTTAGATCAGTTCTAATGACTCAGTGATTATGAATATATAAGATTATACACATTTTCCCCAAAACTAACAGCAAATCTAAGTGAAGTTCAGTAATTTTTGTCCTGATAGGAACAGACATTCAGTGAGCACTCACATCTCTTTCTTTGAGACACATACTTCATTCTATCATTATTCCTGCATTCTGACAACTCCTGCACATAATTATTTGCTGCTCAAAAAAAAACCTATTGCACCTTTTCTGTGAACTTACCGTATTTGACAGGGCTTTAAGAATGATAGTTTGAAGTTAATACGAAAACCTGACTCAACTAACAGGTTTGCCTTCAGTTTCACTATGAAACAGCTCAGATGGATTATCAGAGTGGGATACAATATAAACACAAGCACAAGTACGTTCTTTCTTTCCTCTTAAATCTGCACAGCATTCATTGTCTCTACCTCCAAGCCTGCTCACTGCCATAAACTTTATTCACAGTGGCAAATGTATTCTTTACATAGTATTTCAAATTACGGTGGTACAATGAACTTAGCAGATTTATTAAATTGGTAATAGTCAACCAGACACCCAAATGCGCTTAGTCAGCCTCACTGCAAGAAAAAAGATGAGAATTTAAACACCTGAGACCAAATATTTTTCTCCATGTTCAGCCATGTATTAGCAAACATAAAATGCAAATGAAAAGGGGAAAAGTGAATCCATACATTGTACAGATGTACTGCCATAGGTGCTTGAGTATGATACCTCTACAGATTAGTACAATCAAAGCCAAACTTGGCATTAAGTTGAATATGGAATTAGAGACACTTTTTTGGCAGACTTAGACCTCATTAAATACCATTTGACAGGATATCATTGAGATGATACCGACACTTAAGGCAGTATTTTGGGGAAGTGCCACAATCTAAGCACATTTTCACATGCTCTATAGTAAAAGGCAGAAACAGGAGGTTCAGGTGGTTCCCAGTGAGGCTGAGGACCAACAGAAACACAAGGACAGGCCTCTTCTTCTAAAAGCTGCTCCAGTCTTCAGCCTGAAAACTTTCTGGGAATTTTGAGAAGCTGATCCTTCAGCAGCCCCTACAGCAAACTGACATATAGAAAGGCAGAAGCAGATCCTCAGATGCACCTTGTATATTCCACAGCTTCCCCACACTGACCCAGAAACTTCTGTGTCTGCTGCACCTACCTACCTGAGGTACATAGCCTGTCTCCATCATGAGAAGATGAACCAGAACAATCAAGGCATCAGTGGCACTGGTACACTCAGCAGAAAGGTAGAGCACCTCTAAGGAATGGGGTGTTTCACCATCAGCAGCTTCACTGCACAGCATGGGTTCAGAGGGATAGGAACCTGTACCTTCTTCCAGGTCAGGATCTTCTGGGACTAATCCAGAAGGAAATTCTTGGCTGGATCCTGCCTTCAGGGGAAAGCAAAGCATATATTTGTTCAGAATATTACATCAACATTATGCTGCTTATTCCAGCCTGATTCCCCATATAAATTGTATGGATTCATTTTACCTCCATTTTCTAGCATTCCAGATGGAGACTGGGATTATATATGTAGCCCTTGTGGTTTTTAATCTTTATAATGCAAACCCTTCATGAAAGGGTCTGTCATTTTGTTGCATATACTAACTGAAGGCAAAGTGATTATAGTATATTAAACCTTCATCAAAAGGTTTTTGCAACATACACAGGAATAATTTAATCACTACAGTATCAATATTTATTTGAACTTAGCCAATATGCATGGCAAGTAACCCAAATGGTAACTTGGGCTGCCAACAAACACAACAGGCCTAAGCAGCAGGAGAGAAAAAAAAATTAACCAGTGGAGTGCACCTGCTGCCACTTGAGGAGCACTGTGGCTTCCTTTCTTATAAATCATGGCATGTCATTAATTAACTGACAAAACTACACACGGATGCATTATTAAATAAAAGTAGAATGAAAACTGTAAGCACATTTACCTAAGGTAAGGGTCAGGAAAGGGGGAAAAGATAAGAGCCTGTCTTCAACACTGCCTGTTGCATCTGCCCCAATCTAAACTTGGTTCCTCAAGAAGACGGCACTGAGGCAGGCAAGAAACATAATCCTTACTTCCTTAAGTGCATGTTCCAGCAAAAACATATACTCCTGTAAACCTGAAACATTCTGGGCTCTCTTCTGTGCCACAGTGATATACAATTTCCATTCAAATAACTGAGCATGTATCAGACAAGTATAAACAGCCAAATATTCCCAAGAAATTCACTCCTATATAATACAGCAACTGGCACAACAGGACACCTTCCTTTTTGCCTTGTGCTGTACAGAAAAAATCTCATGTACTTACCCTCTCACCACTCTCTTGAACCTGAGCCTTCTCATTGTCAGATTGCTCATTCTGCCCTTCTCTTGCACTGTTGGCCTGACTGCTGTTGGGGGTCAAGGTGGACGGCTCATGACCATTCTGAAGTGGGGCAGGAGTAGCAGGAGGAGGAGGTAGGCTGGGTTGTCCATCTGGCTCTTCTAGTAATAAGCATATCAAATCACCAGAAACAATCCCATATGAAGCTAAGGTCTTCTGATCCTCTGTGAGAGCATCTTTTCTGTTCAATGTTATTGAAAATGTGGTATCAGAACTGCAAAATAATTTTAAAAAGCAGTAAGGAAACATGGTTGGCTGCACTTGGATAGCCACACACTGGACATGGCAATTGGTGCTGTGGTTTAGGTGGCCTCATGGTGATTGGTCAAAGATGGGACTTGGTGCTCTTGTCCAACCTTCGTGATTCTATGATTCTACAACTAGAAATGCATACTGCATATTACAATAGTATTGTGCCACGGGGCTTAATCCATTATTAATTACCCATAGTTAAAGAAATATGGGTGAGGGGAAAAAGATTATATGAAATTATTAAAAGATTATATGAAATTATTTCCCCCATGTTTCTCACCAAGTACATTTTAAGTTGCTGCAGTTGCTTGGTAAATAAAATTTCATTTACAGAAATTGGTCATAAAACAGTTATGAAGGAAAGCAAGTAAGTGTCCTTCAAAAGAGAAGATATCACAGCTAGGAAAACAAGATCTAAATAAACTACTGCCTCGGATTATTTAAAAACAAATAGTGTTGAAGACTCAACCAACTTGCTTTCTCACCAAGCTAAACATTAATTTCAATGATTGGCAGGTGTCCTATAGAATGCTAGCTGCAAATGAGGATAATAAGATAAGACACTTCAAGCCAAAAAAATCCAGAAATGAAACTGGTTAGCAGAGAAGCAGCTACCCAGCAGCAGCTATAAAATACATCCACTGCGGCAAGGCAAGCAGTAACTTCAGATTCCTCCTGCCCACACTGCTGTGTGAATCACCAGTGAAACAGCAGCACGTCGGACCGAATTAAAGGTTTGTGACACAAACCCTTCAGCCAGCATCAGAAAACGCTCCCCTTATACAGGCGATTCATTTCCCTACGGAGGAGGCCGTGAGTTCTTCACAGATAAAATGTTTATGAAACTTCAACCGAGATTCTCCAGCAAGCCTGAGAGAAGTGTAAAACCGAGACCCTACAGCATTTTTTGTAACTTCAGCGCCGCGCAGAAATCTCAGTCAGCTCTGACCGCGCTGCAACCCGCACTTCGCAACTGAGCACTCCCGGGGTTTTGCTTTCCCGCTCCGCAGCGCCCAGCCGGGAAGCAGCCCGGGT
>NW_005054334.1:1038514-1041853 GCF_000277835.1 Geospiza fortis | reverse complement strand
CGTGGATAAGCCACTGGCGGAGTAACTCCTGCGCTCGGGCTGCCTGATGCCGCGTGCCGAGGGTGGTTGGGCCGCTGCCCTGCTCCTCCTCAGTGTAACATGGGGCCAGGTGATGTTCTGTAGCCAACGCTACAAGAGAGAGCCTGGCTGGGTGTTAAACTGTGGGCGAGGGTGGAAATGCGCAAAGGGAAAGGCTGAAGGAGGATGCTGCCCCCGAGACTGTTTAGTATTATAAAGGAACATGTTTTTTCTAGACCAGTCTGCTAAGTTTTCGCTTCAGAGGTAGTGCTACAACACCTGTGAGCCAGTAATCTCGACAAAAGTATGAAGTGATACAAACTGAAGTTTACTGGCTTTAGTTCCCCTTCACTTGTCATACTTGGAAAAAAAAGCATTTCCTCACGTCTTTTATCTGGAAATGCACACTTGGCAGGAGCATAATGTTGAGTGGGGGAATAATGTAAAAAGCAATTTTTTTTTCAAGGTTTCACTTCATTTTATGAATTCCATAGAATTTTCAAAAGCAGTAAATTCAGAGCTAACTTAGAACAATGGATATTCTCAGATCGTGGGGTTTTATCTAACAATAAAACTTGGCTTGCATCACATTTCTCCATACAAAGAATAACACAAGAAAAGTGGAGTCCTTTCTGGGAATTTAATACTAAAATAATAAGACCTAGCTTACATAGCTACCACCAACTACAACTGCTTATTAGGGCCCTAATCACATTGCTTAACCCTGTAGGAACAACCCTGCTGTCTTCTTTCAGCACCTGGGAGCCCAGCAGGAAAAAGGAGACTTGAAACCAAAAAACTGTTCTGGGTTGCAGGTGAAATCTCCTTAATGCATCTGAACATGGCCATCCAATCAATCTCATGCAATTCTTTTTAGAGTTGGTTCTCAGAAATGTCTCAAACTGAAGGGCAGCCATCCTCTGGTTTCAACATGCCAATAAATTCCTCAGTGGAAAGGAGAGGCTTGCACTGGAGGTGATGAAAGGAAAGAGGTAGCTGAGCTGGGGCACCACTCGCTGGGCAAGGGAAGAGCTGATGCTCATTACAGTCAGCTTGGTGTAACTTACCCAACAGCAAGGGATTTCCTGAGAAGCTGCACCCTTTGCCACTGCCCTTTTGGAAGGAGTCCTTACACAGTCATCATCAAATGGGGACACATCCTGAATAAACCCAGAAGGGTGGGTTGCTGCCGCAGAGGGGGCTGAGAGGGGAACTGGCAGAGAAGTAGAAAGGAGAGCATGTGAGGAGCACTGTGCCTTTCAGAAATTCTTTGCTCTCTCGAGGAGGGTTGAATCCGAAGTGTGTCATGCTGCTGCCTCAACGTCATCACCGTTTTCCTTTGGCCATGGATGTCCTACTCTGTTTCATTCTCCAGAGTTATCCCTGTCGCAGCCGCCTCCTGTTACCCCACTGGCTCTGTGGCAGACGTGCTGCTAACAGCAGAACCACCTTTCTTGTAGCTTGCACAAGCTGAAGCGATTGTGTGACGTGAGGTGGTTCAGTTTCTCAGGAGCTGACTAGTCATTATTGGGTAACCAGCTAGATCAAGTTACAAGTGAGCTTTTTTGCTGCCATTCTGTGAATTTTTCCTTTGAACTTTATGAGTCATGCTATAATATAAGGTTTAGACACGTTTTCCACTCAATATAAAGTTTAGACACATTTTCCACGCAGCAGGAAAACCTCCTAGGAAACAATTAGGACGAAAGGCTAAAATGTTTTCCTCAGCTTTCAAGTCTGGCAAATTTCACATGACTCAACACCACCATTTTTTTTCCCTTCACACATCATTCTAGGAGAAGGGGCTGTTACTGGATGGTTACAGGTTTTCTCCACCCTTTTAATTTTGTTTCAGTCTGCAGGCAGGTGACTTTCGATGGCCATATATGAAGTTGACCTCTGGCTGGGAAGGGTACTTGTCAAAATACTACAGGAAACCTGTGTGCTTAGAGGCTTAAAGAATGGTTGTGTACAGAGGAATTTTGACTTTCAGCATAGTTCACTCTTGTCAGAAAGAGTGAATTATTTTTAAGTCTAGTTCATTAAGATAATACACAGTGTGGTGCCAAAAGAATGCTCTTTGTCAGTAGCTTGTAATGCTTGTTGAAGACTGTGGTTTCTCTACTCACAGTACTTTATTGAGGATGTTTCTTTTCCTCATGGTCACTGTGAAACACAGGCAACAGAACCTGTTTCACCAAAGCTGTAAAACCCTACTGATAGCCCTTGTGGGTGATCTTGAGTAATTTGAAATGTAAAGCTGGAGTCCTGTTGACCAAGTCCCAGGGTAGAAGAGAGCTATAAAATGTAAAGGTCTCTTTGGTTCAGTTACATACCTCATGGAAATTTTTTTTCCTGAAAGAAGAGTGTGGTAATAAAGCTGTGAGCCAGCGGAGCTTTTCTGTTATTTCTCTTCATGTATTTGCCACTACAAATAATGTATTTTATAATATGTATAAATAAATACATATGTGTATATATTAACTTACGATGCTCATATTTTGAATGACAAGAGCCACACTGAAAGATGTGATAAAGTGTGGGATGAGAAGGAGATGGGTATGAAGGCTGGAGTATCATTGGGAGATGAAGTGCCAAAGTCTAAAGCACCATTGAAGTGTGCCAGTGGAGGAAATTCAAATGAAAGCCAATGGAGGCAACCTCCTAAATTCTTGCAGCTTGCTGGTGGCCAGCTTTACTGCTAGAAGATATTTTAGAGCCCTTTATGCTAATGCTCTATACAGCGAGTGCATTACACCATCTCAGGTTGGCTGTCTACAGATTACTCTTAAACAGTGTCTGAGTTTGCTCACGTGGCTCTTATCTTCTCTGTTGCTGATTAAAATCTTGATTGTATGGAGCAAAACACCTTCCAGCAGTTTTCGTGGAGTTTGCTGGATTGCTTCAGACACTTTCAGTGGTTTTTCTTGTATTTCCATATTTTTAACGGTATCAAATTGCTGGAAGTTGTGTGCTGAGCGAAAGTATTTGAAGTGGCAAAAGTCAGAATTTTGTATCTTTTCATTAGCAGACTGAAATCACATTTCTCTGGGTGGTAAAAAGAGGCTCATTTTTTTTCTTAGGGAGATCATTGCATCCACCTCTTGGGAATCTGACAGGACTGCAATTTGTGTGAACCCAGGGAAGTGGCTGCCTAGGCTGAGTGTGCCTCATGCTACTATCAGTTCCCAGAAAGGAAGAGAATGGTTGTACAAGAGGCTGGTGAGTGAGCCAAACTATGGGCAGAAAAGCTGAGAAGAAAGCTTAGAACAGACCTATGCAAATGATGGACTCAAGTCTGAATCTGGACAGACAAATAAT
>NW_005054334.1:1027061-1038500 GCF_000277835.1 Geospiza fortis | reverse complement strand
AACTATCCCTCAGTTCTTATCTATGAGGGCAGCATGCAAGGCAGAGCCAGAACAAGGACACTGATTTTTGTTTTGCTAAATGGACTTTGGTAAAAATGAGCCTTATAGTCCTGGCTCGGGTGCTAGGATAGGGCAGTTACAGAGCTCAGCAGCATTGACTCAATGGATCCAAACAGTGACAATGGTTTTTTCCATCAGCTCATCAGACAACTGCCTCCCAACATTGTTATCCATTGTTAGCAGATTCTGTGTAGGCATTGCAGCTATGCTATTTATTTTGCAGCCTGGCATAGATTAATGGTTCTCTGGCAACCCTGCTCCAAGGCCTTGAAAGCCTTTATGAAGGGTAGCAGTAGTAAAGCCACACTTAGGAAAAGCTGTGGTGACACAAAGCTTTTGCAAAGCTGCTGAAAAATTGGGGAGTGTCCCAGACATACTCACAGATACAACTTGTGGGGCAGGGGTGGCCATTGCCTCCTGTGATTTCTGTTTGAAGATTTCACTGAGTAAGATTGATGGCTGCCTCATGAGCTGGGAAGTGGATAACATGACTTTCTACACAGAATGCAGGAAACAATGAGTAGGAGCTTACTGGAGTTTTTCTTATTCTGTGGGTATTCCCAGTAGTTGGGAAGAGGGTTCATCTGCCTTTATGTAATTTAGCAAACTCCTGTGTAAATTTGCTGTTTTCTTTAAGCATTCCTACCAATATATCTCTTTCATCAATCATATAAACTTCATATTCCTTTTCCCTCAAGAGGCAGTCTTCCATATGGAATATCAGAGTGTAGGAAGGGTTAAAACCCTGAGGCTATTGAGTCCTTTTTGATTTGACATTGTTGAGTGAGCTGCAAAAACCATACTGATTCTTGAGTATACTGCAGGGTAACTAGGAAGAATGGAGTAAAGAAGAAATGGAAAAATCCAGTCCCAGAGATAACAGCAGAGATACTTGGGAAACTAAAGTGCTCTTTCTGGACTTCAGGTTGGGTAGACACTATATTTGCTATTGTGTTTGAGAACTGTTTGTCTTGTGTTTGTTAACTAATGGGGTTTCTAAATGTTTGAAAGTGAAACAAATTACTCTGTGCGTTGTAGACTGGAGAATCTTGTACCGGACCAAGGCAAGACAATGACAAAATTCCTTTTCAGATATACTCTATTCTGAGGATGGTCAGTTTAAGATAGTGTGTTTTTATGGATGTGTTAAACCTGTACAAGACAAGTATGGTGACTTTTTCTACATCAGACGCTTGCTGAGTTCTTAGGCAAATTTCATCCTAACTTTTTATTAAAAGTTTTTGCAGACTGTTCACAAAGGAGAAACCAGACATGGTATCTACACTCTGGTAAGTAGGATACTTCATTAGGGTGAGACAGGTACACAAACTGAAACAAAGGAGTTTTTAATCTTTTTCTCTATTTCGAGTACTTGAATGTACTTTAATCTTTGTGAAGACAAAAGAATTAAGAGAGTTATTTACATACAGATTGGACTGTGACTGCACAGTTACTGAAGATAAAAATCAGAGCAATTTGTCTGACATCTATTGTCCTCAGCAGTGCAATTGGCAGCTCTCATTTAGACTATCAGGCAGCTGACAAGTTCCTTCTGCTTAGCTCTGTCTGCCTCAGTCATCTGACGGACCTTGTACCATCATCCTGAGTCTGAGGGGGGCTTGGGAATGAAACCAAAAGTATCAGCTTTGGAGTGCAGAAGTACAGCTTGTTGGTGTGAGGAAGCAGCCTGAAATGATACTTCTTTTATTCCCATGGCAGTTCAGTTTTTCTTTCAGCTTCTTACCCAACATACATTTAAGACCCAAAGAAGAACTTATCAATTCCAAAGCACAGTAATGACCAAGACTGTTGTTTTCTGTCCCTCAGTGTGAATGAAATTCTATGGGAATGAGGTATCTCATCTGCATCAATGTTTCTAGCAATCCTGCTAGATAAATATCTAGTAAATATACATGTCCTTTAATAATACAAAAATCTGTCTTTCTGGTTTTACATTGATTTTTAATCGACCCTTATTAATCAGGATTGAAAGTGGCATGTTTGCAAGAAGAGTTAGGAAACTTTTTTGGAAAACATGTAGGGTATGTGACTTCAGGAGTCTGTTGTGCATAATACAGCATTGCTACCTTAAAGTATTTATTTTGAGTTCTTAAAATAGAGAAAACCAAAATGGGAAGAACTAGAAATGGACCAATTAAAGGGTACATTTTCAAAATTTGTCACAATGTGGATTATGTTCTCAAAATGTTTTTTTTCCCTGAGACTACTTTTTCTTGCACAGTGTCCTGGGATAACTTTGTAAGGATTCCTCGAAGAACCAATATCAGGGCAATACTGATAATGCATTTTGTCTGTCTTATAGTGGGAAATCTACCAAAGACCAGTTTTCTGTGAGGTACTAGGTAGAACATAGATTTGCAACCATTTGTAGTCTGACCTGATAGTACTAAGTTCAATACAGAAGTAAGTCTAACAAAAGGTGGGGGGTGGGTTGTTTTTTTTTTGGTGGAGCAGAGGGTTTGTGCTTGTTTTAAGTGCATTTATGTGTTTTCTAGCAGATAATGGAAAAGATTGTCCAAGACAACATGATGCTGGTTAGAAATCCAGGAATGACTTTATAGACTCCAAATTACTGGGAAACCAGCAAAACCTGTTGCTACTAATTAATTAGCATGGTTTTATACATAGGCAGGTATCATGATCACAGCCAGACATGTTAGAAAAGGATGTGCCACTCCCCTCTGTGCTAAGCCTAGTGTCTTGTGTAAATTTATTATGGGTCCCTAATAAACAATTTTCTAAGGCAGCACTGGGAAGAATTGAAGTTGTCTTGAGGAACAGTATTGTTATTTCTAGGAAATTGAGCAGTAGCTGTTATTGGTAGTGAAAATCAGGATCAATTCAAGAATTTTGAACACAGAAACCTTACTTTTATAGTAGGGATGTGTCACAGAAAGAAACAGTTTGCGTCCGCTTTTGTGAATCTGTGTTGTGTGGTTATGTCCCACCACACAGTGGCCCAGAGCCTGCTTTGCACTCGACCACACCACTGCATTCTCATGCCAGGAAACCCTTCTCTGTTCCTTTGTTATCACCATGTAATTCTCACACATGCTTTGAATTTACCCTTGACTTACTTGAGATTTAGTCAATCTCATGTAGTAGTGTCTGACCTACCTTATTTGTATTAGACCAGCAGATTCAGTTGAAAAACTTTGGAACTCTCAAAGCCAGTGTATCCTAGGGAGGTTCTGTAAAAAGAAGGTGGTGTTAGAGGAAGACAGACCTGCTCCTGCTTGACTGGGATTGCTTTGTCATGCTCACTCTGCAGGTGGTAGGACAGATGGTAAAATACAATAGCTAAGACATGAGTGTGGGGAAAGGGTAGAGTAGTGGAGCAGAACCATTCAGTCTCACCAACAGCTAGTGCCTGCCAAAGTGATATCCAAGGAATCAGAAATCTGTGCTGGCTCCCACAGTGACGGCTTTGTGCAAAAAAATCACTAACTAAAGTCCTCTTGCCTATCCATCCTTGTCCAAATTTCATTGAGGGAAGTAATGGATACTGATTTTTTGCAACTCATGGTATGCATAATTTATGAAAGCGTCTGTATCATACTTGTTGTTAATAGATCTGTGACAAGGATGAGAAGATGCTAAAGACATGGTATTTTTTCCTGCTGTGTTGGCTGTCCTTGAGTCTTGAGGCTAATCCTGGTCTTAAAGTGGGGATTACTCAGAAGGGGCTGGACTATATTATGTCTAACATTGCCAGAAGTTAATTTATCATAAACACTCTATGTACAGAATATTGTTTCTTAATAGAGGTGCAATGAAGGAACAAGCTTCTTAAATACTGAAAGAGAATATATTTCTTTTGTCACTTCACACCAGGAAGACACTTTGTCTCTTCCTTCATTTATTTCCTTTCTTTTGTGTGCATCCCAGGTATGAATTTATTTTTTATTGATGACTGCATTCTCCTACAGTCCAGAAGGTTCTACTACATTCTTTATACCTATATACTTTCTTAGAACCAGGATTAGATGGTCATACCATTTCTCTTTTTGTAAAGTGTCAGAAACCTGACTTATAGTGCAATATTTAGCTGAAGATAAGCAGACAAAATTGGGGAAAAAAGCTTACCATTTTGGAACAGCCATATAGCTGCACACCTCGACTCTCACTCCTGCATGTGGCATGGGACAACAGCTGCATGTACTATTCTCTAAAAAAAAAATGTAGTGACTGCCATAATCCTGCCCCTAACAGAAAATTTCCACAGTATGTTTTCCATACTCTTTCTATTCATGCTAACTTTCACTATCGCTTACCTAAAGCTTACTCCATGGGTGTGAAGGACATGTAATAGAATTTCAGTTGTTTACAGAATTAATATTAGTAATAAAGGTTAACAAGGCACAAATTCAACAAAGACTGGGTCATGCTAAGGATTAATTGTCATTTATGTACCGAATATGCTGACAGGTAAACAATGGACTTGTGAGGTGAAAACTAAAAGGGTTTATGCCACTGAGATGAAAGCAAGGATCAAATCCACTTATTTGGCTATATGAGCATTGTTTTAAAGGCTTCTGAGGAGTTGAAAAGTGCAGGGCAAACATCAATCACCCAAAATAGTATTGATCTCCTTTGCTTTCTAGGGATCTCTGATGCCTTTAGGTTCTTAGTGTGAGCACAGGAGTTCTTGTGACAGTCAGCATGGCCTTCCAAGAGCTGAATGAACAGACTAAGTTGGCACACCCCTGCATTAGTAGTAAGAGCAGATTAACAGTACCCCTCCCAAAGGTATTTCTCATATTTGAACATCTTGGTGCCTCACATTTCCCTTAATGTGAGAATTGAAGGCTGAAGCAATAGATCCTGCCTTCGTGCTTCTTGCCTGCTACAAGAACCTTGAGAGAAATTCCACCTGTGATCACTGTCTGCCTTCACCGACCGTCATGAGAGCTTTAAGTTATTTCAGTGAGAGGCCATATTTTGCTTCGGAGACAGGAATTCCCAGGGAATCATAACTTACTTCTCCCTCATAAAACATGCATTTTATAAAAAGATATTCCAGTGTTACCTTATCACAAATTTCAGTTCTTTGCTTCTAATACTATGGAGCCTGGCGATGAAAAAACCCAGGTGTTTTGTATTCAGCAGTTTTGAAGTCAAAAGCTAAAGACTCTTGTGTTACAAACATTGGAAAGCAGGACATCATTCAGTATTAAAGTTTTAGTTATGTTTTAATCAAAGGTGAGCAAAAAGAAGGAAGGCCCGAGGAATTTGGAATGAAAAGATGCAGTTTGTTTACAGTAGGGTCTGTTTATATTATCAACACACAAATAGCATTGAAACATTTGAGAAAGTAGATTCCTTAAAGAAGGAAAGAAGGTAAGGAAATAAGTCAGATATCTGAAGCAGGCTGTAAAGGTTGAGGTGCAGTAGCAAAACACATGTACTGTGAAAGAAACTGGAAGAAATAATTTTAGAGGATTGTCTTTAAAACTCAAACAATTTCCTGTACACAAGCAACAATTCAGACAGTTCTGCATTTGACATACCAGCACTTCAGATGCATATGTCACACTTTCTATAAGTAACCACTACAGAGAAAAGTTGCCTTGCTACATCATAACTTGCTTTTTCATCCAACAGATGTGAGCCAATCTGAGGTAAGGGTTATGATCAAGTGTTTCCCAAGGTCACCCACATTATGAATGAAGGGAGTATAAGAGTTCAGAAACCTGACATGAACTCTAGAATATGAAATACAACTCAGGGACAAAATGATCCTAACAGATTGTCTTGATCTTAGATTAAATGGCTTATATGTGAGCTTAAGAGAAGTTATAGATGGGAATATTTGTAGTCGGAAGGTGATATAGGTAAGGATCATAGAATCAGAGTGTTGCAAGAATTATGTTAAAAATTAGGATTAAATTATTCAGCAGTGTATCTGGGCCTTCAGGTGCCTGAATCTAATCTGCAAGGCACATGCTTTCCTATGTCCTCTTGTAGGCAGGAGGATTGGGATGGAGCTCCTGAAGCAAGCAGTATTGAAAGAGACTTTCCCAAGCTGGAGTGGGCAGGAGAGTTTCTCAGTTGTTAAGATCAACTATGTCATTTCAAGGTAAGTAAAGGAAATAATTTTCAAAGTTTTATGATGAAACCACTTTTCATTACAACATTGCAATAATTACACAGCCACTGTTTTGTTCAGTGTAAAATTTTAGTGGTTCATCTAACTCTGCTTATGGTTGGTTTTAAAAGTACTTGTTCTGCTACACTCAGAGGTGAGCTTTATAAAGCTTCTGAAGGAGAACCTTGGCTGGTTTTTTTCATCTAGTTTGTGTCAGAGTTTGGGGCAAGACAGGTGTAAGCATGGCTATGATACAGCAGTAGAAATAGGTGCAAAAGAGGGCAGAAATGGTGTTATTAACAATCTGCTACTATGATGGACCTGTAGCAGTGAAAATGATCTGTTTGTGTTTGATGAAAAAAAAGCCAAAAAAGGGATAAGATGAAAATGTGTGCAGGAGATTATGTGTCTTGGCTGATGTGGCAGGAAGTGCAGAATATTTTTGGATTAATTTACATAATAAATTACCATTTTAACTGAATAGGGCTCAACAAGTGTTTATTGAAGAGGAAAATCTTTGTACCAGGAGCAACCAGTAGAAAAAATGGCTTTATAGAGTTTCCTACAAGTTCTCCAAATACAGAGACTAATATAGAAGCAGGTCTTTCTACAGCCTTCAATCCCACCTTCCAATAGGCTATAAACAAAAAAACAAGAGAACATGGAGCCAGATTCTTCCAAAAGGTACACACTGAAACAATGATGAGCAAAAGGCATAAGTCAATCACATCAAGAAAAGTACTGCAGTTAGGAAAACATTCTAGGGAGCACCAGAACAAGGGCTGAAAATGTTGGGGAGTCTGCATTCCTGAATGAGTTGAAGACTCAGGTGGGCAGAGTCTCTGAGTTGTTTCATCTTTGATTAGGAGGTTGAACCAGAAACATCTCCTGAAGTCCAATTTCAATCTAAATTATTGCATGATTTTCAAAATCCCAATTCATTCTCCCAACGATAGTTCTTGAAATTGGCAGTCTTCCCGGTATATAATCTGGTTTTAGCTCACAGCAAAAAGATACCTAAAGGTATCAGGCATGCCTGAGATGTTATTGGAAAGTTATGGTCATTTTAACTAAAAGTAGCTGGTGCCTTCTGCCCCAGGGAAAACAGATTAAAGGCAATTGTTTCAGATAGCTCTGCCAGATAGCAGGGAACAATGAGGAATGTACACTGCATGATTAGATGACATGTGATATCTTTACAATGTTCAGCTCAGTTCAACACGCTCATTTGCAAGACAATATCCTTGAATTTCAGAAATATTTGTTCTGGCAGGGAAATACTCAAGTAAGATTTAATTGAGAAAAATGGATCCTCTCCAGAGCCCTTTGTTTAGGCAAGGAAGCAGAATGGGAGAACAAAAACTTTGGTTGTCTTCTGCAAACGCTAGCATTTGGACAACCTGGATTTATTTATAAATGTAGTATCTGAGATTAAACATGGATTTATTCTTTGCCTGGCAAGAAGATTTCTCTTTAAAGAGTTCATTCTTCTCTCAAGTAAAGTTTTTGTTACAAAAAGAAAAAAAAAACCGAAAACAAACTCCCCACACACACCCACAAAAAAAGACCCCAAAAAACAAAAAACAAAAGAAATAAAAACAAAACAAAAACAAACCAAAAAACCCACCCTGGCTAAATATCAAGGATTCTTTTTCCAATGATGCTATGAGTTATAATGTACAAGTGTCTTTCTTTCCTAAAATATACATGGGTCAGTTATTTCTAAGAAATGCTTTTACTGAAGCATAGACTTTGCCTTTTATACCAAAAGGGTTTTAAGTGATCAGAGGTCCTTCATAGTCTTTCGACATGCAGTCTAATAATGCCCCTTTCTGTATTCTGTGGGCACAGAATTAATGCTGTAGATTTCCCAGAAACTTCTGCTTCCTTTATTCCTGGCCCTGGCATTTATCTGTCAGTGGCACAGGCTTCTGCTACAATCAGTGCAGACTGGAGAATACACACATGGCTACTGGAAGTTTTGTACAGAATGCAGGTAGGAGGGCTCTGGAAGAAGGATTGCAAATGAAACTAAGAAATATACTGGGAAATTATTTTTCAGGTCAGATATACTTTAGCATTTAACTACAATCCAACAATAATCTATTTGAATAAACTTCTTAAGAAGGAAACATCCCCTGACAATTAATGTTGTTTTGTGGGGTTTTTTTAATTATTTTACCCCAGAGGTCTCTTTGGGAAGTATTAGTTCAGACATTTGTTAGCATGCTCAGTTTGTCCAGGCATTGCATGAATATTCAGGACCTCAGAGATTACAGTGGCCACATTTGTTATTTTCTTTGTATCATATAGCTGGAAGGTCGACTCTATAGCTAATTAGCTCATAGCTAATTGGCTATGTGCTAGTACAGTGTATATTGCCTTCCAAAGAGCTCCTAATAAAGGAAGGGCACTGTCAGAATGCCAAACATTCACAACTTCAGAAACTCCAGAAATTGGGTTGCTATGGAAAACTGACTTAGCTTCATAAGCCTGTGCAGTGTAAGATTGTCTGTAATGACATGATTACACACTGATTTTTACACTTATTTCAGTATTCTTGCAATACAATTTTAATACAATGGTATTAAACAGTATAGCTTTTCTTGGGAGTGGGGAGGGCTAAAACTTCTGGAATATCAGAAAAGTTTGCAAGGTGCTAATCTCTACAGTTTGGGTTAATGGAGCAGCTGGTAACAGTAGGCATTGCTCTACTGTGAGCCAGATAGCACAGCAAGATGGATCACCAGGCTGCAGAATTTCACAGCACAGCACATCCTGATTCCAAAGGAGCATGGACATGCAGTTCTACATTCTGTCTCAGTGAGACTGGTGGCTGGGAACTGCTGTCACTGTTCCTCCAGCCTCTCTGTTTTTTCTTCTGTTACATCACTATTGTGAAGAAAAACATACATGAGCTGAAAAGGGGAGGTTTAATATAGTAACAGTGATAGGAGGGACTTGCAAAATATTGTGACTGGCAATACTAGACACTGGTTTGTTTAGGGGCAGTCTAGGGTAAAAATTAACCTTTTAGGATCACAGCTTCTTTTTCCAGGAATTTTGCGTTGCCTAAAAAAAATTAAAAGGAAAGTGGAGAGACTCATGGTTTGAACTTTCTCTTGGACAGGGTTCTTTCTCTATAGCATTGTGCCACCACTGTAGTAATGCCTGAGAGAAGAAAACCCAAGCAATCAAGATGAAAAGGTGAAAAGTGATGCTTTCAGTGTCAGTTCTATTACGGTAAATGAGGTTTATAAGAATATTCTAACAACCATTCAACTCTCTATCCTACTTGGTTGGTCTACAGCTTTTGCAACACGTAACCATAGTCCTAGTACCTAAATTTGCTGGAACTCAGGTTTAAAGAGATTTCTCTTGATATCTTAGTAGGGATTTTAGAAAGATTTCTCTCTTAGAAAGGAGAATGAATGGGTTTGGGGTGAACAAAAAAAAAATGGAGTAATGTAAAGATCTAAAGGAGTCATTGAAAATTTTCTTACAGGAAAGAGCAAAGTGGAACAATTAAAGCGCTGATAAAACTCGAGTTATATATTTATGAGCTATCTGGCTTCTGCTGTTGCAGTCCCAGAGACCTTTAGGTTGATTTGTCATGAAAAACTGGAATGTCCTGTATTTCTGTGAAATTGTGACATTTTTGTAAACTTGTCAAATCCTGCACTGAAAATTCATGTCCTGGAAACCTTTGCATATAATCTGTTTTTGGATACCAGGCATGTCCCTAAAATACTTCAATCCCTTGGAAACCCATTCTTCATTCTAGATAATAGAAGCAAGAAGTCCTTTCACATTTGATTTACAGGCCATTTCTTAAATAGTTCCCTTACAGCAGATGTTTTCTTGACTGAGTTTGGCTTTTTTTCTCCAAGCAGCAAAGACCAAGGAGAAATTGCTGTGTTCATCTCAGGACTGTTAATTGTAGTTATCTTCAGTGTCACGGGATAGCGCAGGCCACTTGTCCACATTGCTACACAGTTGCCAGTTGAGCATTGGTAGTGTTAAAGTCAAGTCATGTGGAGGATCTAGGTATGTACAGCAAACTTTCTAATTATTCTATGGGAAGTAGCACTGTTTGTACCATAAAGGGACACTTTTCAAATTTTGATTTCTAAGGATGCAGCTACAGGATGTGATTAACTACTGAAAGCTCTGAAAAGAGATTTGTAAGGATCTGTTTTCAAAACTGGACTCCTTTGTTGAGTGTGTGAAATGCAGTTAATTTACATTTCTTCCTGCATGTGCTAGCAAATGAGCTGACTAGACCTACTGCACATGAAAGCACTGACATTTGACCATATTAGAGAGGACAAGGTTGCAAATGGAAGGTTGCAGGTATAAAAGGCATCTAGATTGATTAAGCTTTTTGACAAGCTGACCTACAATTTATAAATACAGCTTTCAAAAGAGAATATGAAACAATGCTTACAGTTCTTACTATGATTTTCTAGAATTTTTTTTCTAAGACAAAATGTGGCTAATTGAGCATCATTTATAAATTAACATTCACAACTTTGCAGATTGCCTTCTGTATAGCCCTTCTGAGACTCTGACCCCCTAGATTTGTCTGAGACTCTCAAATTAATAGAAACAGTCAACTGTTCAGTGTACCATATTGCTATAATTGCTTCTCATTAATATAAATGACATTCATGTCCCAGTCTGATAGAGTTTATATTTCAAATATGGCAGTCCATGGTAAGAAAGTCACTGTGTCCCTTTCCTTTCCTCCAGCTGGATCTACTGCTTTCTGTCTGGTTATCTTGATAAGCCCATTCACACCAAATTGGATAAAATGTAAGTTTGCAAAGATGGTTTCAGTTAGCAAAGGGAGGAGTTAAAACACAGGCCCTACATTTCTGACTTGTCTCTCTTTTCATATAGCTATGTCTAAATATTAAATACAAAACCAAATTGATGGATGCACTGCTTAGAAAGCATAAGGGTGAGTTGGTGATAGCAGTTTTTTGTTAAGTAATTTTCATAGTGCTCAAATTGTAGCCATTTTTATTAGATGCCAAACTATTCCCATGTTCATGGTACAAAAAAAAAAAAAAGGAAAGGAAGAAAAATGCAGCCACTGTTCTGTATCTTAACATACTCCATACTGCACCCTAGAAATCTCTTGCATGCATCTTATGTACAATATTCAGATTTCTTCTGTAGCCATAGGAAGTCACCTGCAATCTTTCAGTCTGTTGTAACTGACTGTGTAATTTCTTTAGATTTTGGAGATGAGCATTTTCCTGCTG
>NW_005054334.1:1025792-1026814 GCF_000277835.1 Geospiza fortis | reverse complement strand
CTGCTGATCCTTTATGCTTTTGGTGTGTGGACATAAGACTTGTGTTCAGTGAGGTAACGAGATGCTGCAGGCAGACCGTGTTGCACAGAGCTTGTTTCTTTTCCACCAGTAACTATACCTGTGTCATTCTTGCAGAGACATGAATACAATAGTTATATATATTCAAAAAGGATATAAGATTTTCACTACTATAGTCAATGCCACAGCTTTTTATTATTGTTCTTGTTAGGGTTTTTCCCCTCAAGATTGAAAACATTTGTTTTTTTTCTCAACTCAAATTATTTAAATTCCTGTAAGTAATATAATTCAAGTCATAGTTTGTTCCCATTCTTCACTGTTCATTGTGGGTATTTCTATTATCTGCTCTGTTATTCATAAGCAGAGTAAGTAGACATTTATTTTTCTTAAAATGACCTATACCTTCCATGTGCCAAGCAGTGGCAAATATTACTGAAAATCATGGTCATCAAGACAATTTTCTTATGTAGCACATAATTAAACACTTCAGGTTCCAGGGCACTCTGAGCTGTGCTGTCACATTCATATTCATATTGAGAAGTTCATAATCTCTGTGTGAATTCCCCATTTCTCTTTGAAGCCGTCTGATTTTTATACACTATAAACAGACCACACAGTCCAATCAAAAGTAACAGACTGAGGCTGCATCCAGCACCTTTCAGAAAAAGTCTTCAATCGTATTGATAATGAAGCACTCTCTATGTGAGAAAAGTCCCTTTCTTCAACACTGATAGGCAGGAAAATGTGCTAACGTCTTCTTCCAAAGGATTTAATCCTCTTTAGCAGTATTTCACTAACTTCATGTAGGAGAGTTTAGTTCTCTTGTGCAAACATGTAGGAGAGTTTAGTTCTCTTGTGCAAACATGTAGAAAAAACCGTGACTCTGCCCTGGATTTTTCACTGCATGGGAGAGACTTCTGCAAAGTGTATTCAGTTGTGAACAGCAGGAGAACAAGGCCTAAACCAGGAGGAATCAGTGGCTTTTCCAAAAGGAATACTTTCGC
>NW_005054334.1:997716-1025782 GCF_000277835.1 Geospiza fortis | reverse complement strand
TCTTTCCCTTATAATAATTTCCATGTTTTTCTTCTTCCATCTCCCAGCATTATTCTTCAGATTCATCACTGCTAAAATGCCTTTGCTTTAACTAAGTAATAACTGTTTGTAATGTGGTTTTTAATTAGCATCTGTTTTGATTTTGTCTATTATTCTTCTAGTTTTAAGCCAGATTGACACCTTTGCACAAGTAGACTGTTCTCTGGTTAGTTCTCCAGCAGTCTCCAAATCACACATTAACTTGTATTTGAAGGTTATTTGTCTTTAATATCAGTGTGCTTTCTAAGACTTTTCTGATTATCTTTTGAGTTGATTAAATTTCTTTCACTACAGTCTTACTCAGCCTCTCCAATATTTACTTAGAAAAGCAATAAGACATTTTGGGAATTTTGGTCAAGAGTTATTTTGGAAACCAGCATTTGTTAATTAACCAAAGCTATTATTTATAATTAAATTATTTCAGAGTTGAAGCCCTTCAGGGGTGCCTCACAAACAGCTTAAAAGTGTTCTTTAGATACACAGCTCTTGTACTCCTGCTTGGTCTTCACCTGTTAGCAGTGATACATAATCTGTGATGGTTCCCAAAGTGATTGCAGTCCAAAGCTGTTTGTTTTGAGATGATTCAGCTTCTTGTATAAATACAGGTCACACCCAGAAAGAAGGCTCCTCTCAGACAGTCATTGAGCAGCACATAACAGTTCTTATCTACTTTCCACCTTTGTTGCAGGAGTTATCTCAGCAACACCCAGTTTTTCCAGCAGTTTTAACAGTCCTTGTAATTCAGAGCATCCCCATGGCTCTCAGAACAGACTTCAGTTAAGAAAAATGTGCCAGAGCTGATTTTGTTCAAGCAACTCTTACCACGCACAAAAAACTTTGCAAGCAGGATATACGCAGCTTTAAAGAACTAAGCAATTGCTTATCAGCTACTGTCACTATATTGAGTTCATAGGCTAAGCTTTCATATATGGGCATCACAGTGGGACACAGGATGACTTTTCTAAGTCAGTCAAGGAAGTTATTCAGTGCTTATTGGAACAGGCTGGTTCTTGATGGTTATAAATTGTCTTCTTCCAACTTCCAGCTTTTTTTCTTAGGGTTTTATACCTTTCCATGCCAGTGTTTTTCCTATTGAATCTTCCAGCTACTAACATTCACAGTGTCAGTAACTACACTATCTACTGTCTGTATTACTCTTTAATTTCGTGGCCTCATACCCTCTCACATTTTAATATTTATTTTCTTAGCATACCTGAACCAAGGTCCCCTACCTGTGCAGCACCCAAAATAGGTCTGGGAGGATTGGCAGCTGGGCCAGGACTAAGTGTTAGCTGATATAAAAGGTTCTTTTGTGTCCCTGTCCTAAGCAACTTCCAATGCTTTTCAGGAGTGCCTGAAGATTTTCCTGAAATGCCACTCTCAGCATTAAATTTTAAAAGGTGTCTTCGTTACAAGAGAAAGAAAACTGTGGTGTAGAGAATTATTTTTTGTGTGTGTCTTGTAGCTGCTGTTCAGAATACTCACTTGAATGCTCAAATTAAAACTTTGAAAGCATGGCACCCAGATTTTCTTTGATTACTGTTTTTTTCTTTTAAGAGCCATAATTTGCTGATTTTTAGGGCATAACACAAACTTATTTGCTTAGTTCAAGGTTTCCTTAATGTCAAGCTTTTCTTCAGACTAGGAAAAAATCTTTCTGTTCAACCGCTGCTAATGCATTCTAACATACTAAAATGTTTCAACTAGAAATATTTGATAATGACTTTTTGCAAGGCATAGTCTATCCAGTAGGAAATCACACAGACCCTCCCTTTGTGCCAGCTCCATTTGCTCTCCCAAACCAGGGTGATTCCATGATATATCTGAGAGTCTCTAATTATTTTCTTATGTCTGCTTCACTGGCTCACTACAGAGCAGGGTCCTTTAACATCACTATCTCCAAAGAGGTGAGTATGATTTGCTTGTAATAGAATTACAAATATTAGCAAGATGGATAGTCAGCAAAGAAGACTAACACCTTATGTCTCCCATTTCACATAGATTTGGGTCCTACTTATAACACTTGTAAGAGAGATTCATGACATTCAGTTTGTCATAATTCAAAGTAGTCAAAGTCCCTCTCAGACTTCAGACTGAACTTCTTGGCAGCTCTAGGCAAAGAATGACAGAATGAGCATCACAAAGTTGGTGTGCCAGGAGTGGCAAAAGGAATCTAAAAAAGCTTTTCTCAGCATGGATTCCACATAGAAAAGGGCAAGACAAGAAGTGTACTGAAGCCCCAGTCTGCTGCACAGTGGCCCATGATAAATGTATTGGTTATATTGAGAAACTAGAATAAATCCTCAGACTTAAGAGAGCAGCAGAAAGAAGCAAGCAGCAGGTACAAGCAAACAAAACTTCCCTCTGTGGTTGAAGAACATACAGGACCTCTCAGAAATGCCAGTTTCCACAATGGCATTTGTAGTCAGAATTTCCAATAAGTTTTGCTAACTGTACCAATGCTAAGAGGGTCTTCATGAAAACTGGTGACACAAATGGTACTAGTAAACATCATCACAGTGGTAAGCAGCAAAAAGGCAAATGAGATTTTTGAGTCCTTGCCTCTGACATACTCAGTGTATTTCATCTGAGAAAGTCTTAGAGGCAGAAGTCATGTCTGTTCTTTCAAAGAATAATGCTTGTTTACTGATATATGCTCCTGAATCAAGTCCATGAGAAATCTCTCTCTTCTGTCCCAAAGAGCACTGTGGGTTCCTTAGAAATCATTCTGGGGCAAGAAAATACTAAATCAAAACATGGATTATCTAAAACTAAAATAAGCAGGATGTGTTGGGTTTTTTTTTTCCCCAAGGAAAACCTAATTTTCAAGCTGATATTAAATGATATTAAATTTATATTAAATATAAATTATCTAATTTATTTTGTTTAGAGCTTAATAGCACTTTTAGTCTAAGCACTTCCCTACTCAGACGTTTTATTTCTGAGGTGAGTACTTTTATTTGTACAGATCTTTTAAGAAAAAGCAGTTTCTAATGTTTTCTATGGATATTATCTGTGTGCTAGCTCATTTGCAAAAGCTGGGAGGAGACAAGAAAACTGGTCTATTTTTAGTGCAAAATTCAAACTTACATGTCTACCCCATGATAACTCTTCCTAACTATATCATACTACACTTTAGTCATTCTCTACTCCTCTGAGGGGTAGATTTTCTCTCAGTCTTTGAAACAGTTAAAAAGAATAAGTGGTAGCCATCTGTCAGGTCACTCTCCTTTCATTCCTCTCCAAAGTAATGGTATCTCTGCTATTGTTAGCCTGACTTCTCTTTGCAAAGATTCCTGATTTCTGACTCCTGGAGGTTATATACAATGGGAAATAATAGTCATGAATCTCTAAATGTGATGCAAGAAATTAAGATACTATGAAATGCTTTAAAATATGGCAATATTTGCTATAAGATTATGAAATTCAGAATCTGCATGGCAAACGGAAGCTTCGTTCTCTAGGAGTTTCCCAAGCTTTTCAAAAGCTTGGCTGTTTTGAAAGGCTGTCAACTTTTCCAATTTCTTTATATTGTTAAGGTGATTAATTTTTTTTTAACTGGAATAACTCATTTCCTTCACTTATTTAGCATACTAATCTCTTTCTCTTAAAATATGTTTTTCAGGAATAGCCTCTAAATTGTTTCTCTATATACATTCAGTATCAGTGAGTTTAAAACTTCATCATTTGCTTTATCATCTCTGAGACTCAGAGTATATGAAATGCTAATTTTGTCACTTCAGTTGGTGTAATGAAAATGAAGCTTTTTTAATACTGATTAATTACAAGAGAATTGGTGAATAGCACCTGATTATGATGCAGGTATAGGAACTGTAGCTTGAGAAAAGCTTAACTCTGGCCTCAACAGTTTCTTCCTCTTGTAGCCACCAGCCTCAGCAGCACTGGGCCCGCTGCCGTGTAACTCCAAGCAATCTGAGCAGGTTCAATCACCTCCTGCAGTCAGTTTAAACGCAGGCAGATGTGTCCTACAGATCACTGGCTGTGTCGAAGTGTTTTCTGTTCTGCCAAATTCAACCACCCAGTACAGCTTTGCAGGGAATCTAGTAAGTAAAAGGAGCTAGAAGATAACGTTCAGTGCTGGGGCTGAACAAATCACACACTAACCTTCCTGGTCCTTTGAAAATCTTAGAGATTAGCATAAAATAGCATATAATGCTCTGCCACAAATGTGCACACTGTTGTGTTGCATTTCACAGGAAGAAAACACACACCACGCATTGTAAAATTTAATAAATTTAACAGGCAGGTGCAGAGAGCCCTTTTCTCCATGTGGGAGGTTGAGTAACTATTCAATAATAAATTGTAACATATAAAAATGTTACTGTCTGATCCCCAGTGTTCCCAACCTCTGTGTCATGAAATAGTTCAGGGTGTCCCCAGACGTCTTTTCATTAGATTGCAAGTGAACCAGTTATGTCAGCCATGCGAGGACTTAAATGATCCTTATGATAAAGAGGCAATCAGGGCAGTGTTATCACTCTGTTCACTCAATCCCACTTGCTGGCAGAAAACAGCAAATTCACAAAAGATTTCACAATCTATATATATTGACCACATATCTAAACAAAAAGTTTAGACAACGTGTTTCCAATCACAAAAGCAACTGCATTTGTGCCTGTATCTAAGACAGTATCTATCTGTGTGTACAGTCACAGAAGACTGCTTTGTTTTTTTCCCTGCAGACAGCCAGTACCAGAGCCAATTTGACTATAAGCAAACAGAAGTTGATTATCTCATTACTTCTGAAGAGGTAACCAAGAAAAATTCAGAAAGAAGCATATATTATCCCTACATTAGGATACAATAGAACTTGTGTCAGGCTGACAATGCTTGTTTCACCATGAGAAAAAGAATATTAGTTACCTTCTTTCTCATAGGAGCTCCAAGGTACTTTCAACTGGTTAGTCTAAATTTGGACATGAAATATAATAATATTGTGGAACAACCATGTCTCTTGTGCCCCATAATGTTCCCCCTTTCTGTAGCTTAAATATCTTTCCAAATGACAATGTTCAATTTATTGGTTATCTTGAAGGCATCTGTTTCAGTCTATGTTGGTTTTGGAGAATCAAGTTCAGTAGTTTACTCAAAACCTTCTGAATGTTGCTGCAAAGTCTGAGCATCATAAACAGAAGTGCTGGAGTGCAAACTCTGCACTGGACCACTGTCCCTATAGTTCTCCATATGCCTTCACGAGAGGGGCAGGGAAAAGTGAGACTACATAGCACACACTGCAGCAGCAAGTCATCAAACAAATGAGACTAGAAAGGTGTCTGTAGTTTGAATCAAAGCTCAGAGCATTTTAGATTTCACTTAGGTCTTGCTGGTTTTGTGGTTACCTGCAGCTGTGCTTGTTCTCAGCTGTCTTACAACACATTTTATCCACACTTCAACTAGGGCTGGGTTTACA
This sequence comes from Geospiza fortis, assembly GCF_000277835.1. Taxonomy (NCBI): domain Eukaryota; kingdom Metazoa; phylum Chordata; class Aves; order Passeriformes; family Thraupidae; genus Geospiza; species Geospiza fortis. The sequence goes on along the minus strand of NW_005054334.1, from coordinate 1,020,312 downwards.
GCCCCTTTCTCCATAAATGCACATGATGGGTAGAAGCAAAGACTTTCAGAAAAGTAGCCCACATCAGTGTTTCTTCATGTTAGCTCTATACATCAAGGTGAGTTAGAATTCCAGAACTTATAACAATTTTTAATTTATTATAATTTCATTAAAGAAAAATGTGAGCAGTCTTTTCTTAGTTTTAGTCACTGGACCTTTTAACAGGAAAAGAGGACTTAGAATGATCAGAGCCTGTCAGTATAAGTTTAAGAAGTAATGGTGCTGCTCACTTAGAGCTTTTGACACAAAAATGTGTTCTTCTGTTCTTCAAAACTTTGTTTTTCCCCAGGAATATGTGTACAGTGAACCAAGGATTCATTTCAGGCACCAGTGGGAAAAGTTAGCAAATCATAATAGTTAGAAATGGGTATGAGTTTATTCAAATCATAATGAATATTTGACAAAGGTATAGTTCAGCCATTCCAGGAAATTACTATTCCAGAAAAATTTGATTTCCCAAGTCTTGTGGTCACAGCACTGGACTACACATGACCATAGGAGGAGATTAGTATCAGAAAGAGCCTGATGATTCTAGAACTCATTTTTAGTTGTGCCAGTTTTAGTTAAAAGTTGTTGGGAATTGAAGAGCCTTTGTCAAAGTTAAATGTGTGGATCAGCGTGAAATAAGTATGAATTTCCACAAATGAATCTTCAAGCAGTGTGCATAACTTGTGCCTCTAGTGAATCCTCTTCTTTTACTTTTTCTTACTTCAGGTTCCAGTTTTCCCTTCAGCACTCCAGTCTTGGTTTCCCTGACGTAAGTTTATAGTTTGAGTGCCTAGGAAAGGTAGCTGAGCCCTTCAGAGACAAAAGAAATTCTTCTGAACCTATTGTGAACAATTGTTGGTCTGTCTTGGGATATCATCTGCTGCCGCTCTTTGTGTTTTGAAACCCTATATTCTCTGCTTTTCTTTTTCTTTTCAGGAAGAGGAGATATCTCTGAGAGTGTTGGGGTTTTTTCCTCATCAGAGGCTCAAAATGTTATATAGTCTGCCTAGCTTCAGACAGAATTCACAGCTGGATGGAGTAGGTGTAGTAGTTGGAGTGAATACAAAATCAGGCTTAAATTCCATTTCAGGAATGATCTTAAATCACTTCAACCAAATACAACAAAAACAGGAGTTTAAAAGGGGAATAAAAAAACCACAATGCCACTATTTTGATCACTCACTGTAGACTTGGAAATTCTCAGTGAGACTCTACAGCAACTCAGTCCAACCCACATCTTTAAGTAAAGGTAGAAAGACTCTAATCACAGTGGCATTAAGACAGAGCATAAGCACAGGACGGTTCTTCCATCCAGAGAGCAGTTCACTTCTGAGAACTGAGTCCTGCCAGCTGAAATGAGGTTTAGCATATTTCATTCCTAAAGTTAAGATTCATCGCAGGTACTTAACATAAAGAAAAAAATCCTTCAATTTAATTCATTGCAAGAAACATGGACACCTCTTTGCCATGTATATTTTGCATTGTTCAGCTGCAACTTAAACCAAAATAAATATTTTTTTGCCTGACATTTTCTCTGTCAAGCTCTGCTCTGATCGTTTTGCTTGTCACTTTGGTCCTAGCCCTCCATTTTCCTCATCAAGCTACAATCTCATAGACATCAGGCACTAATCAGCAAATGTGCTTTTTCCGTCACAGCAGAAGTCACTGGTGGAGAATTTTCTGTCTTATGCTTTACAAAGAATAGTGATTCCAGCAATCAAAGGTAAGGACTGTAGCCAGTTCCTAAGCATAGCTGGCTGGAAAGCAAGACTGAAACCATAAAAGGGAGTGCCCAGCTTTAAAGACTCTGTTATGGGAGGTTTTCTTTCCATTTGGCGACAGCTGGACAGGTTTACTTTGTGCTGGACTTCGATCCTGGTCATTCAGCCATATGGATCAGGGGCTGGCACAGAGTAAGTGTTTGCTCCCTTTCAAACACGGGGCTAGGGTTCCATTTTCACTGAATACAGTGTGGCAGCAGAGCTGAGACTGGCTTGAGTCTTGTCCTGACGGAGTCAAGCCATGACCAGAGAATGGCCCAAACTGAGGAAGTGCAGAGCACACTTGCATCTTTGGGCTTCAGGGGAACATCTCTATCACCTCCCTCTGCCTTTGTGCTTCTCCTGCTGCCACAGGCAGGACACAGTAGAAAATCAACTCTGTGGGATACAGGGAATAAGGGACAAGGAACAAGGGGGTGATGGCAGAGAGAAGCAGGTGGGAGGGTACAGAAGGTGCCTCTGAAGTGAACAGAGGTGAGAAGACTACTGAGGAAAAAGATGAGCTATCAATGAGAAGAAAAGAAAGAGAATGAAAGGGTGGGAATCAAAAGTAAGATGTTTAGAGAAACAAATAAGAAAAAAGCTGGGGCTTGATTCAGGAAAATAGGAATAGATGAGAATAAGAGGAACCCACAGGCTGAGAGGATCAAGTAGAGAAGAAAATAAAGATGGACAATAAGTCAGAATGGAAAACAGCAGAACCAGATTTTGAGGGGGAGATACCAGATGAGGAACAAAGGCGGGCAGATCCCAGTGTCAGACAGCTGAGAGATTGAAAAGAGGTTTATATGCAACTTTTTTGCATGGTTTTTTGCCTTTTTTGTACATATGAATAATAGCTCCTTTGAGAGACATGACAGCTAATTAAAGGGAAATTGCAAACAAATTGAGTTCCTTGAGAAAGATGCTTCTGAAGTGCATTTTATTATTACTGTCAAATGTATTTATATTTGTCCCTTTTGAAGATAAACTAGGGAAAGGATTTCCTCTTCTTAATTTCACCCACACTAGCCTTACTGGATCTGTAATAAAAATTAATCAGGTGAGAATCCAAATTTCCTCATATAGAATATTGCTGCTGTTTCAGGCCTGTGAATGGGTGCATTTTCCAGTGGTGGGCAGATCTTTTGGAGAGTTGTATTAACCTACATCAGAGCCCATTCCTACCCTAAAGTTAACTAAAGTTCAGGAGGCACAAAGCCACTCTTGCCTCCTGCCCTGCTAAAGGTCTTACCATGGGAACAAGTCCCAGAGTACTGTACCTGAATATACCCACCTGAATTTAGGGTGGGTAAAACACATTTTATATGTTTTTTCTTTAATTAGAGTAATCTAATTAAAGGTTATTTGCACTGATGTTCGCTATCAACTAGAAGGTGAGGAGGACCTTCACAGCCACTGCTGATGTCCTTTACTTTAAAGAACAATAAGAGAAAAATGTAGTCTTCCTTCTGTTGTCTTATAGGAAGTAGATGCTATAACATTAGAAGCATGGCTTTTCATCACTATTTTTAATGTTTTACTAAAAACTTCTTAAGCACTTTTCACAAAGCAAATCTGTTGTTTTTAAGTACAGTGAGTGTAGCTAATTATTATTGATGCTTTGGAAAACTTGCTGCAGCCTGATGAGAATAAGTGATTGGTTCTTTTCACTAGAGTTGTAGACAATACATTTTCTCAATATTAAAAGCTGGTTCTTGCATAATTCAATTTATCTCCATTAGTGTCGGTAAAACTTTGTGTATGGAGAGAGACCTTATCCTTTGTAAGAATTTCACAATTTGTCCCTTTGTAACTGGACACTGAGAGTGGGAACAGATCTACGAATCTCAGTGAATTGCCATGTAATTATAGACTATCATCTAGTTCAGACAGTGGCTCAAAACAGGACTAATTAGCTGAGGTTATTGAGCATGGTGTCCAGTCAAGTCTTGAACCCCTGCAAGGATGAAGATTTTATAATCTCTCAGAACAATCTGTTTCATTATTTAACTACCTTTAGAGTAAATTTTTTTCGTAGTATCTAATCAGTATTTCCCGTGTTCCAGTATGTTCTGTGGCCTTTTGTACTTTCGCTACACACTTCCCAGAAGAATCTGGCTCCATTTTCTCTGTAGTCTCTTCGCAAAATTCGCATGCAACAAAATGGCCTTTCAAGCCCTCTCTTCTCTGGGATGAACAAGCTAATCTCTCAGACTCTCCTTGTAGTTGATGTTCTCCAGCCCCCTTGGCCACACCTGCTGGTGCAGGCCAGAGGACAAGCCTTGCTAGTAAAAGTGGCCGTTTCTATGTCTTTTGTCACTAGTCTCCCATCCTACTGAGCAATAAGCCCACATTCATCTTCTGCTGCAATGTTCTTACAGAATTCCTGTTGTCCTTCAGCTCCAACTGAACTATGGGTTTCCTGATTTCATTCCTATGTGTGCAAACAAAATGTTTGTGTTCTTTCCAAGTAGCTGGTCTCAGTTTCCATCTTCTGCATGCTTCCTTTTTGTGTTTAAGTTCACTCAGGAGCTCCATGTTCTCCATGTTGGCTTTCTGCCACAGTTGCTGAACTGTCTGAACATTCTAATAGCAGTTCTTATGCTCTGAGGCAGCTGTCCTTGAAGATTAGCCAGCTCTTCTGGGCCTCTGCTCTCCAGGGCAACTTCCCACAGATCCTGCCAAGCAGGTCTCATCTGAAGTCTGTGGTTGTAATTCTGTTCTTTGTCTTGTTGCTTCTCCCAGGATCTGAAACCTGACAGTCTCATGCTCCGTGCAGCCAAGGCTGTCCTTGGCCTCTGTATCTTACAGAAGTTGTTCTTTGATTGTGAGTAGCTGCAGCTCTTCGAGGGTATCAACCTTCAAATAATTCCATACCTCTAATATTTGTAAAATGGAAGCTGTATTTTTTCTTTTATCAGTGTCAACAGAGACATTAAACTGGGAGACATTAAAAGCATTTGGAAAGCAAAAGTACTCTACAAAAGTCACACTACAGAAAGTTCAGTTCAGGATAGAAACGTGGCTTGTGCAGTTTGAGCTGAATCAGTTTATTTATCCAGCTGTCTGATTGAATACTAAAAAAAGGCATTCTGAAACCAAATAGCAGTAAGTCATAGCAGGACTTCCAATTCTTTGTGTTCTTTGGTAGATGAAGCGTGACTAGAAAAAGAATGGAAGAAGAACTCCAAAGAAATGGAGATTTTCAATTAGATTGGTGTCCCTCACTGATATGAGAAAATTTTTAGAGGTTTATGTAACTGAGGGTGTGAGTTACATTCATCATCAGTTGCCAGAGATACGAATAATGAAATTATTACGCAGGTGACTCCCTGCAGTGGATGTTAAATCTGTGTGAAGTATGAGCATTTGTTGACTGACTGACAAGTGTCTCTACCTTTTCTATTCATGGATTGCACAATGAAGTGACTCAGACTGTCCAGCAAAGTGCCCCATGCCTGGGGGCATTTGCTTGGTACTTGTAAGCTAATTGATTAAATCACCTCCTTGACAAGCCAAGTAGTACTGGTTAGCTGAAGTACTGGTTAACTGGATAAGAAAACAGAAGAAATGGAAAATATTGACTGCAAGGACTTGATACCATATATTTGTACCAGATACATACACTGTAGTGTCGGTGTGCATTTATATATATGTATGTGTTATAATATAAATACTATATTGTTTATGGTTTCCTGTATCCTGAGCAATTTCAGACAGATGGGACTTGTTTTCCATCTGTTTTTCACACCAATGGCACATTAATTTACCTCTTTTACAGTACAAGCATGGCTATGAATATCTGTCCTGTGGAAATACTGGAATTCCTACTGGGGAATTTCCTCCTCATCTGAAAAACCAGTGCTGAAACCATCTGCCACAGAGGCAGCATGCCACCCCAGTCTCTGCATTCTGGCACCTGAGCACCCCCAGCCAACAGTTTACATTGTCCTCTGCTTATCCCTAAATGAAATTTAATAGATTTTACCCGGAAGGTCCAAAATAGCTTGGGATGTGGTTATCAGAGGCCACTCCCTAGGTGTTACCGCTGAAGGTGATAGCAATTGGCTCTTTTCAAGCCCACAGCTCTTTCCTTTAAATGATGGGCTCATGGCTGCAGAAGGTTTTCCCTGCAACATCCTCAGCCCTGTGGTCTGCTACAGCAAAGGTCTTGTCTTCAGCCTTCAGAGGAGAGGTATGGAAACAAATACATGGTGATTACTCTTTGTCAAGGAGTGGCTTTGTTGGGAAGTGATTGGTGTAGCCAAATCTGGTTAAATTTTGAGATTTTAAAGTTTGAGAACTATGCATATGCCAAAAACACGTATCCTTCCAGCCTTTTGTTTTTGTTCTACATATGAAGTGTGTTTCTTTCATCTCTCAATATCTGTCAGTTAAAATTTAAGAAGAAAATGCTAGTTATACTGAAAGGCAAAGGTGTTCTGCAGGATTGTTTGAAACTGTTAAAAAATTAAGTCAATATTCTCTCATAATTTTGGAGATTGTTTATATTGTGATCATGACTGAAAATATTCTAGTGGCTTGAGGTATATTGTTACCTCTGGTAATGAAGCAGCTACTGAAAGATGCAGCAATTTCAAAACAATTTTTCAGATATTAGGGAAGAGGCAATTGTCTCCTTATAGATGGTTTAATTCCAGCTCTTCCATAGCCCTATGGTAACTAAAAAAAAAATTTATCTGTAAAAGTTAGAAAAGACACTCTCCTCTACTTTCAGCTGTTTATAATCCAGTGCAGTAGCTGGAAATTAGGAAAACCATAATAACGTGACCTGTTTGCCAGGTCAGTCGCAGATGACAAATAACTCCATAGGAGGCTGTTCCCAGCTCTGGGGGAAAAAAACAAACAAACAAACAAAAAAACATTCTCTGATTTTGTCCAGTTTTGTTTAAAAATTCTCTATCAGGGTGGCTTCTCTCACTCTCTCTGGGAAACCTTGCTGAAAGCAACACCTTCTGAATTTCACAGTACATGCAGTCTGTGATTTATACAGATAGCTCTATCTTGGTTTAAATCTTGTCACAGAAACCCCTGGGATGGGCATTGGCTTCTCTCATTCACCAGCCCTGTGGTGAATCCTGTAGAGCCACCAAATTACAGCCTGAAAGTTCAATGTTTGTCCAGATGGATGTATCCCAAGCTCTTTCCCCAGTCTCTATGGCAGTAAATAGGCTGACTTTTCTCCTCTACCCCACATAGCTCACTTTTTGTAAGTCTGTCGAGAGTGGGTCTTCTCTGCCAGGGTTGCTGGGCTTTCCACTTTCTTCATTCTGGAGGAAAAGCTGGTGTCCAGGGTAGGGGGGAAGGGAGTGCGACCACCAAGTGACACAGCATGAATTTCTGCTATTATTATAAATATTTATTAACAGGTCCTGTAAAAATGAGGAAGATGCTGAAGATTTGCTGTTCTCTCCTGCTCTTAAGTCTGCTCAGTGGGCAATTGAGTGCCAATCCTGGAGTCAAAGTGAGGATCACCCAGAAGGGGCTGGAGTATGGTATGTGTGATGCTGTCATCAAGAGCTGCTAGTAGCATTGCCTTCAATACTCATGTGACAAAGGAAAGAGGGCGGTGGGAGTAAATGACCCTGTGGCAGGCTATGAAGGGAAGTTTAAGAGCACAATAGAGCAAAGTCAGTAAGCTGCTTGACAGCATTGTACATCATATCAACGTTCATCTGACCTCTGATATTGAACCAGTTAGTTCAGCTCTTGCCATCACTAGGAGAGAGACCTGAAATAGCACTGCCATGTCTCAAGTGAGATACCACCTTCTTGCTGATTCTGTGTCCATCACATTTCCTAAGCCAGAAACACGTAACTCTGAACTCCCAGGCACTGTCAAAGGCAACTGAACTGATCATTGTTTTCCTGTAGCCAAGGAGGTTGGGCTGGAAATCCTGAAGCAGAATATGGAGAAGGAGCATTTCCCTGATTTGACTGGCCATGAGAAATTTGGGCTTGGTAATGTCGAATACAACATCTCAAGGTAAGTATTCTCTCTGGAGGCAAATTGTGTTTGACTGAAATTTGAATCTTGTTTTGTGTTCATTTTGACTTATTAAATGCATTTTTTAATTTTTTTCTCTCCCTTTTCTCTCTCATGCTCTAGGATACATGTTACTGCTGTTGAATTACCCAGTGCCTCCATCTCCCTCCTACCAGGGTCTGGGATAAAACTGGTGATTGGAAATGCTTCTCTAACCATTGATATGAACTGGAACATAAGGACCTGGATGTTGTATGTACCGCTTTGCATGTTCTGGGGTACTTTTCTTGATGGATAATATAAAAATGCAAATTTTAGTTTATTCATGTGACCCCTTCATTGTAAAGGTGCTCTTTATCAGCTGGCAGCAGATATCTTTATCACCAGGAGCACAGACTGGTGCTTCTGACAGGTCTGCTGGTGGGGGACAGCTCCCGCACCCTCAGACATCAGCACTGATAAAGAGCCCATGGCTGAAAAGCACTGCTGCAAATACCACAGGACTGCTGCTCTAGCTGAATGCTGTCATTGTCCAGCCTGCCAGCTAATGACACATTTAGAAAAACTGTAGTGTGGTGGATCATAGTCCAGTATAATAAACCCTCATAGTGCAGTCACACTATTAGAAACCCTCTGTTATGCCACCAAGAGATACAGTTCAAAAGCTGGTGGAAAATGGATGCACAAATGGCAATATCCTTAGAGCAATCTCCACACCTTCCTAGTCCCAGGCTGTTTCAGAGGAAAGAAATGCCTCTTCCTCACATTACCTGTATTGCTAAACTGACTGAATTACAGGAGTCTCTGATCTGCACTTCTGCCAGGGTCAGCAGGGCTGCATGCAGGGGGAAGGGACCTGGGAGCTGAGGGGGGTGACACAGCAGGAGTCACAATGCCCTCACTGGCAAGCACTTGACACAGGCAGGCAAAGCAGTGACAGTGACCAGGACCAGCCATGGGTCCACATCACCAGGCAATTCCATAGTGAAGAGATGGATTTTTTTCAGTTTTTATTTCTTTTCACTTGATGCAGCAAAGACAGTGGAAGAGGCACAGTGCACATTTCAAAAGTGTTTGTTACTGCAATCTTTTCAACACCCCTGGATAATTCAGGCCTTACGTCAATAGCCCTCACCAGCTGCCGGACAACTCCTGGTGATGTAGATATCAAGCTGAATGGGAAAACTGGGTAAGTGGAAGAGATCTGTATAAACATTCTCACAAAATAACTGTCAGTGAATGGCACAGAGACAACTTTACAAATTATGGCACACAGAATTGCTTTTAGGCATCATAAGGCACCACAGGTAAGAACTGGGGCCCCAATACAGCATTAAAATGGCCAACATTGATATTTGTCCTTGTATTTACACTCAGTAGAAGATAAAGACAGAATCAAACAATCCTTTGTGCTTCTTCAGCACTTTCAAACTTCTGCTCTAATCTTCAACTCTAGGTAGAAGTTATGAGGTTGTACTATGCTTCACTCCTCCTACTCACAGTGCTATCAAAATGGAACAGAACCAGACTGTCTATTAAGCCTCTGGATACAGGCCCATGAAACAGTATCTTATATTTCTCTCACTGTCTGAATACCACTCTTGTCACCTGTTTGAGGGGTTGTTTTTTGTTTGTTTATTTTTACTTGTTTTGGAAGTTCCTAGTGCAGAGAGTAGTTTGTACATATAAGATGGTGGTCTTCTGAAGAAATCCATTTTTTATAAATATTAATTAACCCAGGCTGAGATGCATAGTGCTGAAATTATCATCTTTCAAATGGCAGCTCTCTGACAGTTTTTACACTTCAAAAAGCTCCCATGTGTGCTAGAATGTCACACTAAGAGGCCATTAAATTCATGTTCTGCAGAGATACCTGATTTCCTCTTAGTGACCATAGTACTTGACCCATTAATTGCCTTCTTCCTTCCCTCTAGCTTCCTGCATAACTTCTTTATCAAGTATCTGAAGAAACCCATTCACAGGACCTTGGTCACTAATGTAAGCCTTTCACATTATGTAGGGGAGGGGTGTAAGGAAGATAGCATTCACAAGTCAGTGCTGTGAACTTGGCAAAGGAAGAATTAGAAAAATAATCCTGTAATAGTCCTATTCTGGTCTGATCAGCACAGTCATCATTTTGCCAGCCAGAAAGGATTCCAGATAAAGTGACAGGTTCATAGCCAAGATACTGACACAGCTATGTTCAACCACAGTAGCAATAGGGATGGAAAACATTGTTATTTTTCCATTCCAATGCAGAATAAGTCCCTGCCTGTGTACCTACAGGCATCCTGGGGCTGGGGTTATTTTTATGCTTGGCAGACAAAACATATCCTGGGCAATGCATAGAGAAATTATAGTATATCAACTGATAGTATGACATTTCAACTTCATTGTAGCAAAGGGGTGAGTAGCTCTGGTGACAGCCTGCCCAGGGCCACTGAGAGTAAATAGAGCTTGAGATGGCTGTCATTCTGTCCAGGGATTTACAGTTGGACTCGCTGATCTTAAGGGTCTTTTCCAACCTAAATGATTCCACAATTCTGAGATCTCTCCTGTGACGCCAGTAAGAGATCTGTCCTTGCACTGTTTAAGGCTGTGGTTTTGTCACCCCCACCAGGCTGCTCTGGAAACATCCCTCTTTTTTGTAGCTCTGACATACAACACACTTGCATTGCACCAAGCAGAAACCTTGGGGATCCAGTTAGGTAAAGAGAAGCCAGATTAGGTGTTTTGATAAACAAATGCTGCAATGTGTGTCATGCAGCAGAAAGATCTGCTAGCACACATGTAAGAGGTGCTTATACATCCATGCTAATCAGGCCATAACTTGAGTGTGCTTTTATTGTAGTCATGTCCCAATATCAGAGCTGGGATCCAGTTGATAGATGGAGACCTCCGATCACCGAATGGTGAGTCATCAATGATACCTTTCCTTCTGTTTTCTCTCTTCTGATCAGTGCAATTCTGCCCTTTCCTCAACAGCAGCTGCTTAGCAGTGCCTCCAGGAGTGGTATCAGTCCCTCTGCTTCATCTGCTCCCTTGCATACAGAACCACAGTTAACTAAAGGCTGGGCTACTTGAGCAAGAAATACGTGTTTCTAAGAGCCAAGGACTTGGTAGCAATTCTCAACTTTCAAGTGTGGCAGTGTGCACTTCTGTTGTGAGAAATGCCACTTTGAGGCCACACAGTACTGCTGAGGCAGTTTTCCTTTACCACACTCCAAGTCCTCCTGCACACAAAGCACTTTACAAGCTGAAGTCTGTTCTTCTAGCCTGACTGGAAATTAAATTTTATTTGCCTATTTATCAGACTTGCCAGAGACAAAATGAAAAAGCTCCTTTGCAAAAACCTTCTCACTTGAACCACTTTGGGTTAGATTTGCAGGCATTTAAGACACCCAAAGTGTTGGTCAGATACCATGTGCAAAACACAGGTATCTAAGCAGATCAGGCACCCTCCTTCTGGGAAAGTACTTGCAAGTTACATCTACTTGGGATGCTCTTAAAACTGCTTGATAAGAAATCCCAATACCTCCTTATGCCCTGAGGCACTGATATGGCCATCTCCTTTTTTGGGTTAGACCAAACTTACTTTCCACAATGAGAAAACAATAGACAAACTAGAGAAGGCACTTTACATAAAGTCTCAGTAGAAACATCAAATCTTAGGTCAGAGTGCATATTAGGAGGTCCCTGGTTGTTTTTCCCTACTCTCTGGAACAATTTGTGTCATTCTCTTTCAGAAAAGACTTAGTTTTAAGTACACTAAAATTACATAATTGTAATTATGCATACATAAAATTATTCTATGTTTTTGGTAATATTCTGTGTCTTATCTACTACTCTTACAGCTGTAATGCAGATTGATGATTTGGCTGAAGTAGACTACTCCTTAAGTGGCTTACCAGCAGTATTCCAACGATTCATTGACCTGGACTTAAAGGTAGTTGCCTGAAGTGCTGTTTGGCTATATTGCTGTGGGTTCCATTACTCTATGAGACACTTTCTAAGATGATCATCGTTGTTGTTCTGAACATAAAGGCTCACCATCTGAGAAGACAGGCATTTCAAGGCGTTATTGAATTTGTCACAGTAATAATTTGTAACAATCCTGTTGTGCAATGAATTATTTAAAAGCCACATCCTTTTCTTTAAACTGATGTTGAGCTGGTTGTAAAAAATAGAGTGAAGTTAAAGACTAAGCAAGATAGAAGAAAAGAGAAAGGGAAAAGAAAGAAAAAAAGTTATTAAACCTCATCTTTCTCTCATTGTTGATTAATAGCTGGGACTTCATTGTTCAGTCAGTCAGGGTAATATTTCTATACATGGGACTAACTAGGTGTGTCTGCTGTCAGATGAGAGAGAAGAAAGAGCAAGACTATCAGAGCAAGAATTAAGCCCCTAGCTTCTTGAATGGGAAGGCAGAAGACCCTTTCAAAAGCATGGGAGCCCAAGGAATGCTGCTGAGTCTCTAGACTTGAAAGTTTATTTCAAATTAAGGAAAAAGTCTCCTTATGTACTGAAACTAAAATCTGACTAGTTCCTGATTCTAAAATGACTTCATTGTCATTCTGTATAAGGTGATTTGACTGAGGGTAGTTGTCATTATTATAGTATCTGCGATAATTAAGTTTAAGCTGCCTTGTGCTTGGTTCTCTACAAAGGCCGAATTAAAAGACAGTCTTGTCACAAAGATCCTACAAATTAAGTATTAAAAAAAGGACAACAGGGAAATAAGAGAGGTGGAAACAAAAAGGAACTAAAAGTTAGTATCTACTTGTGCGGTAGACACTAGTCTCAGCATACCAGGTCTGCAGCTGCTGTCAGGCTCTTCTGAGTATTGCAGCAGCTGGATTTTAACTAGGGACTTGAGTCAGACTAAAGATGTAAAATCATGGCTGTTCCAAGATTTGGAACTGCCAAATCCACTGCTGGAATTACCAGTCTTTGTATATTCCCCCACATAAGTGGGGAATATACAAAGACTGGTAATTCCAGCAAGTGAGGATTGAATGGAGAGGTCACCTACTGTGATTCAGCACCTTGTAAGCATTTCAATAGTCCTTAAAAGACAATAAGAACTTTAGAGCTAGATGAGAAAATAAAGACAGACAAAATACATTTGAGATTAAACAGAAACAGAACTAATAAAATGGACATAAAAAACTTTAAACTTTAAGTGTCTTCATCACTTCCAATCAGTATACTGATTTACTTTTTTGTTTCATCTGTATGCATTTGGAAGTATTAGATCTGCAAGGCTTGGCCAATATGATGGCTAATGCAGAAGACAACATAGGCATTTTAGGTTTGTCTGACACAACTTTCCTCTCTCATAAGCCTTTTGTCTGCACAAGTTATCAACTTGATTCTGGGCACAATACAGTGCTCATTTTGCCCAAGAAAGACCTCTGGCTTTACACATCAATTTTGTAATTGAGACTATTGGATAGCTCTTAAGCAGCAGTTCTCAGATTTAAATTCCTGGAGATGAATAAAGGAGAAAATAAGGGTTTTCAAAAAGGAGGACCACTAGTCATGTTCTTCATGCAATATTTAGACCCTTAATTTAGAGGGTGATCTGAGATGTCCTTGGTGACCAGTATCGCAAAAGACAGATCTTAGGCCTCATCTGTGAAGATGTCCAAATGCTGGAACTTGCCTTCACCACCTGCTTGAAAGCACCAAGCCTTCAGGGTGTACTACAAAGCCTGTATACTCATTTATATACCAAATGAATAGCCAGGGAATAGTCAAGGAAAGTAGCATTCATTGTCTGCAGTCATAGTAAAGTTATATTTTGACTCTGTTTTTATCTCTGACAATAACTTTCAGGGCATAGTCTTCCCAGCTGGAAACCACACTGATTCTCCCTACGTGGCAGCTTCCTTCACAATCCCAGACCAAAGTGACTCCATGCTGTACCTTGCCTTCTCTGAGTATTTCTTTCAGACCTCCTCATTTGCTTACTACACCACAGGGGCTTTCAACATGACCATTGCAGAGGAGGTGAGCAGGACACAGAGGAATGGGGTCGGAGTGGTTCAGTTCGGTTTTTGACCTGCCAGATGTCAGTATGTGGCCGTATAAAGCTCTCACTTGGTCTGTAGAGTCCTGAGACAGAAGATTATAAATACTAGATTATTGTTTTTCTCTTTTACTTACGTTCTATATAGATGCCTCAGGCCACAGCCAGGCATGCCAAGTTCCACTGAGCCAAGAACTAAATATTGCCAATGTTGTTACAAAAAATAAGGGGTTTGTAGACCTGAGACACAGACTTCTCTAACAGGGACAAGGGATCAGCTTGGGAGAATTTTGCAGCCTCATTGGCTGCTTTCTAAGGGATCTTCTTAGAATGAAAATACTACAGAGGCCTTGTAAGCAAAGCACAGCATCTGTGGCTTGAAGGCTGCCTGACTTGGCTAACCCAACTGCAAGAGGTTCAGTAAATCCCAAAACCTATAGACTGCAGCCCAAACTAAAATGATGTTAAGAATTTGCTTTCTGAGGGATTATTTTGGCATGTATTATTGGGAAGCTGCTTTAAGTATATTTCTGAGAGGAACAAAATCAAAGATTAATTGAAGTGACTGTAATAATGCATTTAGAGAAAAGCTGACCATGAAGGTCAAATCTGGTAACTCATTTGTTTTCTCTCTTTTATTTTTTCCTTCAGACTTGCAGCTATTTTAATATAAACACAGAGATATTTAGCAGTATCATCCCTGAGGTAAGTATCATTACTTTCACAAAGTCTCAGGGAAACCACCCAGTGTGGGTGTCAAGACACCTTAGTACTGGTGTATCCCAAAGGCTTCTAGGGCCAGCAGGCCTCCTGCACTGGAGAAGCAAGCACACGTGCGCCTTGTAACAGCAGAGCAGATGGGCCTTGTCATTTCCCACCCCATGATGAGTTGAATGACTTGCACTGTTACCAAACAAAATCTTGGCTCATAACCTTGCACATCAATCTTTTCTCTGGGCACCATGCCCAAGCCACAGCTGTTCCTATCTAAAACCAGCTCCATGCAGGAAAAAGCTTCCAGTCATGAGTCCCGCTTTGAGAGACATCCAAGAGCGGTCTCAGCTCAGAAAAACTGCCTTTCTCCTCCCCAAACCTGCTTAATTCTCTTTACTTTGCTGCTGACCTGTGACTGATGAGCAGAAGACCTGGGAAGGGACCATGTGCAGGAAAATGAGCTAACAGATGGACAGGAAACATTACATCCTATGGAACAGACAAGGCAGATGCACAGGATTTCCATTTATTTTAGGTGAAGGGGATGAATATAACAGGACAGAGAATATGAGCATGCATGGTTTCCACCAGCCTTCTGAGACAGGATGAGAAACCAAAAATGAGCAGAGGAACCCCTAGGCTATAAATGCAGAGGATGGGTGAAATCAAACTAATAGTTCGAAGTACTTCACATTCTTGTTTGCTTCCCAGATGTTAAGTTCCTTCCTCAGAAATATAAGAATTCTCCAAGGGTAGGCATGTATGATGTTCTCCATAAAATGCCATGAACATTGATGCAAATATTCCACCACCTCTGTTTCGAATATTGAACTTTGTGAGCCTATTCACTCTTTAGGCAATGAACAGAGTGAGGCTTCTCTGAGGACAGTCCTGAGGAGGAACCAATCTCCTGAGATGAGTGAATTTCAAAGTGAATAATTCCTGAGCTCTTTTATTGTGTGACTAAATACCACATTCAGGGTCCATTTATCTCCTCTGTTCACAAGCTAGTATTCAATTTCTCTTGAAATAATATGGAAAAATTTGTATTCCTCAAGTGGAAGGAACTTTTCACTGCATTCCTGAGTGGCCAATACTGTTAATTGAGCACCACAGAAAACCTTTATTTCCTGTTTACCTGAAAGAATCTTATGTTAACAGCTGTCCTTAACCTCATCATAAGGAAATACTTAAAAATTATTGCTTCAAAAGGGAGAAAATGCAGTATTCTGATCCATTTGATGAGAAAAATGTTTTTTCTTTTTTTTGTCTTTGAATCTTACAGGTAGCTAAATATTCAGTTACACCCTACCCAGTGATGTTGAAGCTAATGTCTACTGAAATCCCTACCATCAACTTACAGCAGGATTCCTTCACAGTGGAGATTCAGGGCTCTGTGGAGGTGTTGGCCATTCTGCCAGACTCAACCACCCAGTCTCTGTTCACACTGAACATAGTAAGTACAACAAACAAGGTGACATTTAACTCAGGGTTAAATATGTTTGTTCCTTCCTTCTTTTAAAACTCTATACAAGAAACAAAGAAAATGCCAAATTTCTAGTACTTAAACATGCACATTCCCCTTAGTCACAGGTATAGACATGACCTCAACTAACCTATAGGGCATTTCTGTGGCAAAGAACATTTTCCTACAGATGGAGAAAAATCCCAACATGTAGTGGCTCTGATTAAGCAAGGTTTTGTTCCCTGCAATGACAGTTCTGCAAGTGTGAGTCATGCCTCTTGGCATCTTGTTCATGGCTTTGATTAATGACATCTCATTACCTCCATTTCAGCTCTTGTCAGTGCCATTCAAATAAACAGACATTTACTGTGTGCAGCCTTGCAATGAGAAAGGTGCATTTACCTAAAACAGCTTCCACGCATAACTGAAAAGATGGTATTTATGTGTTTGTGACTAATTCACAGAAAGGGTCCTGGGGTTTTTATGTCTGGTAATCCATGGTTTCTTTATTCTGCAGGCAGCCAACACCAGCATTTCCCTGAATATATTTGATCAGAAATTGATGGGCTCGCTATGTTTGAACAGGTAATCCAATCTGGGATGAAAAAGACTTCCTTTGGAAAACAATGTTAGTAATCCCAACATTAGTGGTTTAGACATATGATCAGATAACTGTAAGTATGTTTTGCTGGTAAATTCACCTGCATTAGAGTCTCTTAATCTGGCAGCACTTGTACAGTTTAGAGGAGGCAGGAAGCTTCTCTCTGACAAGTGCAATGGCCCCAAGGGGCTTCCCACCAGTGGACTGCTGCAGGGAAGTGGTCTCACTAGACTTCCCTTCTTTTTACATTTACTCTCCCCTCTGAGCTAGATAAACTAAGCATGCAGGGCAGTTTTGATGACCATAAATCATCTGAGAGTTTTCCTCGTCACTTTCCGGCTGGCAAGATGTCATGGCTTTCTAGACAACCTACGCCACTAAAGAATGTCAGAGCAGTCCAGGGCACAGTAAAGAACCTGGGCCACTGCAGGTCCCCTATGCAGATATTCTTACTGCAGACATTCACCAACTGAAGTCCTGCAACTTGGAATGTTCAGAAAGCTGGAAACCAGAGGCTAGGCCATTTACACATCTAACATGTCACATTTCATGGAGAAGAAGCTCTGTATATCAGGACCTCACAACTGGGAATTGGGACTCCAATTTCATAAAAGTCCCTAAGAACGACATGGGGTTAAGAACATGCAGAGTTCATCAGGGCAGAGGGATGTTAGGAATTTAAGGAAGATAGTGCTGTCAGCATTTTCTGTGGTAATTTTTTAAGAGGATAATCTAGAGTGTGCTGGAAGCTGGCCTTGAGGACTCAGGTACTGGGGCTGAGGAAACTCAGAAATCTTTTGCTGGATACAAGAGTAACTTAGGGAATAAGTATTTCAATTTGGAAACAGAGGCAGTAGCAACAAAACCATCAGTAGCAGCAGCACCACACAATGAACAGATCCTTCCTTCCTGGTAGGACTCACATGAAAGCATTATGCAGATGTACCAAAATCTTTGGAAAATACCTGGCACCCTACAAGTCCTTGGTAAAATCAATTGTCAGTAGGATTTCCAGAACAGTACAGAGGGAAAAGCACACTCAAATTGCTGGCTGCAGCCCTTCTAGCACACTCTTGCATGGATGCTCAGCAGTGCCCAAGGAAACCACATCTTCTTCTATGTAGCAGTATGCAGTGTGTGAAAGTGCTTAAAAAAAATCTCTGTACAGATGCTTCTTAAGGCCTGGAGCTCTACAGCATGACTGCACATGATTAGAATAACTGTGTTTATCCTTTCTTAGTGACTCATCTTATTTCACTTCTTTCCTTCAGGATCCAGTTCTCCCTAGCCCACTCCAATATTGGCTCTTTTGAGGTAAGTGGGTAGTTGAAGCATATAGGAAATGCAGACTAAAAATATCAGTGATATCAAGGCTAAAGGGTAAGCAGCTAAATTTTATCAGTATTTCTAAATCCTATGGCTGCATTCCCAAGTGGCTCTCTTCCTGTCTTCTGGCAACCACCTCTCTGTTCTGGACTTAAAAGTAAAATCTTTGGGGCAAACTAGTGCTGTGCAAATGAGACATTCTGTAGTTGCCCCGGCCGCAGTAGGAAGAGATCTCTCGAATCATCAGGGTGAAATAGAGCAGAGCTGAGCTGTAGCAGCAGAGCAGAGCGCCATCCAATGGTCACAGGGGTGGCTGAGGCACAGGCACTCCGTGGGTGCTCATCAAGGTGCTCAGAATTCTGGCAAGGAGGGGGAGTCAAGATATTTCCCTCAGATGCCTGAAAGAGTGCAGTTGTAGCCTTGTAGGGGAAAACCCTGCCCCCACAGAGTCATTTCATTCTCAGTATAATCAACCAGTTCCGAGTAGCTGAGGAGAAAGGATTAAAACTGTTCTGGTCCTGCTTTGCTATTGGTGATAAATTATCTCACAAATAAAGCAAACAGACTGTTTTAAATTAAAATGTTGGCCAAGCATAATGAAATACATTTGCATTTTGCATCTCACTTCCTTTGCATCATTCCAAAACCTTAAGATCTGAATTTCACTTGAGCTTATGACTCTTTGAGGCCAAAAGAGAACTGGAAGTTCACTAAGAGCCTATTAACTCTACCCAGGATTAGGGCACGACAGCTCTACCACTATCAGGAAATGATGGCTAACTCAGTTTTCTTGTCTGTGGCAGGTCTTACTTCTGGAGAACATCCTATCTTACATTTTACAGACTGAAGTAATTCCATCAGCTAATGGTAAGGCTGTATTTCAAAGCATCAGCTAAAAAGCTTCCATCAGAACGGGTTATTCTAGGAACTTCTACTGACTTTCTGATTAAGTTGTCAGCTCCCATTAACTTGGAGTAGAAAATGACCATCAGCCAGTAAGCAGTGGAAGGCAAAGATTGTAGGGGTGTAAATACTCCCTCTCAGTGTTCTGCAAAAGGGGCAAAAATTACTAGGAAAGCAAAAATTCATCTGCCTTCATCTCAGTCTAGGTGGTCCTGATGCATCAGGGAGAAAAGCAAAATCTCTCTCATCTGCACACCTGCCTGAGGCCACTATATGTGAAATGTATTCCTTTGTTGTTAGACCAGAACAGAGCTTTTGCCTCTCATAAATCTTATTTAAGGCCCTGGAGGGAGATACAGCTTTGTGTCAGCCCTCTATACTGGGATGAACATCACCTTCTTTAGCTAATGGATGCAAATGGGAACAGGTCCTAATGATGGTAGAGATGTATTAATAATCCCTCAGGGATCATTAGGGACAAAGCACTCAGTATGTAATGTGTTGAACATGAAATCCTTGGTTTTGCTGCAACACTCTGCCAAGAGAGAAGCACTTGTAATTCTTTTTTTCCCATTGCTAAATGAGCATCTTAGCAACCTCCCAGGCTTGCTTGTGAAGACTAAGAGGCTAATCGTTATAAATGACATACAAGTCTCTGGATAAACAGTGTTGTTGAAGGGCAGGTGTTTATTATCTTTCTAATGCATACCTAAATCATCATTTGTCTCTTTTTTTAAGCTAAATTGTCAAAAGGATTCCCTCTTCCCAATCTGGCCAATGTTACCTTGACAAGACCTCACATTACAATTGTACAGGTGAGATTTTGATACTTGTGAAAGATTTTCCTTTATAAAAGATTATCTCTCTTTTTACTTTTTTTCCCCTAGGCATTTATTCACTTTCTACAGTGCCAGAAATTTGCTGTGTTTGAGCTACTTAACTAATAAAAATGGGTTTAAAATGAGGTTCCTAATAATGGTAAAATTCCATTAGAAATAAATGTATCTTTCTTTGAGAGGAAAAGTTAGAACTGATTACATAACTATGAAGTGATCAAATGTACAACTTTTTCAGCCTTGCAAGTTGGAATTCAGTGTAAAAATGGGCTTGACATATTGTTCAATTTTGGCCAATCACATCAGAGTTATTGCTATCTCACAGTCTTGTTGAATACTTGGAATATGAGAGGGAGGAGAATTCAATTTTGTGCATCTAGGATGCCCGGATTTTGTTAATAATTGGTGATAATGACTGAGGCTAGTAGCCAAAATAGCTAGTGAGCTCTCAGAAAATATTTTTTGCCTTCTGGTTATCCTCCTCCAAAACTAGCCCTTAGTTTGAGCATACAGAATGTTGCTAGGTAACCAGTCAGTACAAAGGCACTGATGAAAAATTAATGCCCAGAAAATGAGTAAGCATTTCTACATTTCTCCACTTGCTTAACAACTTCTCAAAGTTATTTTCAGTTTTTTTCTTAGTTTTTCTTTGCAGAGACTTCTAAATCTTTGTAAGCGGTTAAGCACAAAACACAGCTCAGGAAAGGAAATGCAAAGGTTATTTTTAATTGTTCTTTGCCTCCCACATACCTGGTTCCCTACAAAATATAATTGCTCAGACACTGCTTTCAGTGACACTCACTGCCATTAGTCTTATAGAGTAATTGTGAATTAAGGATTTTAGTGATTCTGTGGTGCCCAATCCCCCCTCACGTTCTTTAACCAGTCTCCTCATTAGTAACAAGGAATGAGAGACAACACAGAATTGCTATGCCCTACCAAAGTGAATGAGATTCCCAATTAAAGGCTAGAGTTTAAGCTCTAGTTCTAGAGTTTCCACTTCCAGTCCCAGTCTGATGGCTATGGTCAATAGGAAGAAAAACAATTCTTACTTTTCCTAGACAGGCTGGATGGTGCTTTGAGCTACCTGATCTAGTGAAAGGTGTCCCTGCCCATGGCAGAGGGGTTGGAACTGGATGGTCTTTAAGGTCATTTCCAGCCCCACCCATTCTGTGATTCTGTGACTGCAATGAGCTCTCTGCAGGCTCATTGCTCTGTATGTGCTGACAGTGGAGGAAGCTTTAAGGACAAGTTTAGATTAAATGGCTAATTCTTAAGTGGCACAAATTAGGTAATCCCTTGTGATGCTTGCCTAATTGCATCAAGGCTCAGATGAACCTTCCTGAGTAGGCTGTATGAGCTTTAGATTCCCTTCTGTCACTAACATGGTGCAAAGGGATAGCACCCAGGAAAGATGGAGTCCTTTTGCAAAGTTCAAAGGACAGAGTTGAATAAAACTTGTTACTTCAAAGGCTCAGCTCTTCTCAGTAGATTTTTGGACCTTAAACACCAGGATCAATTTGAAATTAAGAAACCCCAAAATAACATGTTCATTTTAATTCATAGTATGTCCATGACTGTTCTCCCTGCAGGGATATGTGTTGATTTCGACTGATATCCACTACAAACACTACAGGAGAAGAGAGACCACGTGTTAAGCATGAACTTCAAATTAAGTCAATAATGTGACTTTGAAGACTAAACACTGTCCAGTTCTGCTGAAATGTTTAATTTGAGCTCTGACAACCCCCATCCTGGCTGGGGGCAAGAGGGGTTGCTGGGAATCAAAAAAAGCTGATGGAATGGTTAGCTGGTGTAAGGGTGGTAACAAGCAGACCCAAGGGAAAACATGTAACGCATGCTTGACGTTTATTTATTCTGTAGTTTAACTGATGCAAAAATGTCCTTAAGATTAATGACTCTTTTGAAATACACTTTTGTCCATACACTTCTAGAAGGATACTGCAATCTCTTAAAATTAGGAAAAGTACGTTGTCAAAATGCTGCTAGGGCAGATATAGCTGCTAATATGTTTCTACTCTAACAACCTTAAGCACTTCCCTTCTGCACACCATGCATGAAGTAGGGAGCAAGCCCTCTCCAGAACTGTGGAACTGTCAGACTGGGAACTGTCCCAGTTACAATGGAAACTAAAATCTTTGCAGTGACTTAACATAAATCTTAAAATGCAGAACAGGACCTGAGCCAGTGGCACTACTACTCTCTATCTCTCCAGGTGAATCTTGTGTGCCTGTCATGTGCCCTCTTTAGTGGGCATTACCCAGGTTAGATACATTTAACTCCTTCAGTGTTTCTGGGTAAGTCCTCTAAACCTGATTCTCTGACATCTCTCTGAATTGAAGATTGGATACTTTTTTTACTTCATTTGTGTATGGTATCTTACCCTCTTTCTTTCTGCTCCTTTTTTTCCAGTACTTTATTAGTGTGCAAATGTGAACACAGCTCTGCAGAGGGCCATGCCGGCCCGGCAATGCGTAGGGGCTTGTGCTTTGGCCAAACCTGGACGGGAAGCCGGCTCTGGCCTCCCAAGCACCTGTTTCCCTACGCTGAGAAACAATCAGCGATGGGGTGCAGGCAGCTTTTGCCTGTCTGGAGCTGAGCGAGCTCATCCCACCTGCTGCACGGCGGTACCTAAACATCCCAAAGGTACTCTGCCCCGGGGCTCGGCACGCACAGGCACTCGAAAAAAATAATTGGGGTTTTTCCACACAAACTAGCCCCACACAAACTTTCCATGCAAGCCGTACGTGGCGTGAGGGACGAGGCAGCCAGGTACAACCCGGCCCCCTGCGCTCCCTCCCACACCCCGGCCCCGGGTACCCGGTGCCTGCCCCAGCATCGTAGGAGATGGGCCTGGCCCGGGCTTTGCTGGGGGCGGGCCAGCCCTCGGCACCGGCGGGGG
>NW_005054334.1:991396-996848 GCF_000277835.1 Geospiza fortis | reverse complement strand
GGGAGCAGCGCGGGCGGCAGCGGTAGCGGGCTGTGCCAGCACTGCCGGCCGGGAGCAGCGCGGGCGGCAGCGGGCTGTGCCAGCACTGCCGGCCGCGCTCTGCGCTCCGAGTGTTCCCCGAATGCCGCTCCCAGAGTTCCCGGGGGGGTGTACTGCCTGGGGCTGTTCGCTGTGGGGCTGGAGTTCAGGGCTGGATCTCATCCGCCAGCTGGGCTGGGGGGAGCACGCTGCTGTTGTTAGCACAGACCTCACACTATGGGTACAAACAGTAGAAGTTGGTCTTCAGTGAAATAAACACTGCATTTAATGAAACTGCAGCTTGTGCACAATGCCAGGCTCTTTATACCAGATTAGAAGTCTTGCTGGTGGCTGACTTCTTTTTTGCCAGTGTTTTAAACAGCCTCTTTAGAAAGTGTTTCATTGTGATTATCATGGTAAATTATCAGATTACTTTTTTAAAAAAATCTTTTTTAGGTGCGGGTGGCTTCCTGCCTGCTATGAAACAGATTGGGAATGTGGCTGCATTGCCTGGCATTGTTCATGTGAGTATCTGCTTTGAAAAATCTGCTCTTTTTCTGTTCCCATTTGCCTGAGATTATTGCATTCTAAATGGAAACTTGCTCATGAGAAGAGGTATGGACCAAAGTTCTTCTCAAGGCAGTTTGTGTGTTAGGAACCTGTGTCTGAGTAAGGAGTTCTTGCAAGGGCAGGCTGCAAAACTAAGTTGTCAGAGAGAGAAGTAGCCACTTATTTCATTGCTTGTCTTTTGACATTGAGCTTTTCATGCTATTTCAGCCTCTTGAGCCACCTTTCCCCACTGTTCATACTAACTGCTTGTTGGTTTTGAATTGCCTCTGCTCTGGAATACATGGAGAAGTGTGGACAGAGCAGGAGGTGGTACTGTTGTCTGTACTACTATTACTGGCCTCATGTGAGTAGTGACCCTTCACACGCACTGAACACTGACTTCCCTCATCCTGTGCCTTTTTGGAAGCAAAGCGTCAGATATAATGATTCAGGAGGAAGATGCTTACCTTTTCAAGAAGTGCAAAATACAATGTGGAAATTATCTTTTTCACATTCAATGTTGCATATATTAATAAGTAAAAAATAACAGATATTTTAATTGTCTCTCTTTGCAGAAGTTTTGAATTTATGGATGCAGTAAAAGGCAGACCATCATGCTATTAAATGCCTTAGGGATCAGGCCAAAATGGAGTAAGGTAGAATAGTAACAACCTTCTAAAATGGGGATTTTGGCTGGTAGTTTGTAGAAGAGATGCTACAATCATCTACATATTCAGATCTTAACTTTTTCTCTCCAAACCAAGGATTTCTTGGTGATGTCAAGGAGAGGCAGAAGAAGCAAAGAATTCCATTCAAAAGTACTGTTCACTTCAGTGTGTGGTAGCACTTTAACAGATACTGAAAAGTTCCAATTTCTGGTAACTTTCTGGGTGTCACAGGGTGTTTGCTTCAGAGATCTGGTCTCTGCTTTTTTTGACTGTTCTGTAAATGCAGGAGATTAGACCCTTACCTGAGTTGATGTATTCACCTACATCTGAACATCCGTTCTCTTTTTGGTATATTTGTTTGCAAATATGACAACCACTACCACAAGGCATAGTATAACCAGGGCTACTCTGCAAGCATTGAGTTTCATAAAGGTTTAAAATTGCCTTTCAGAGATCAATAGGCCTTCCAGATGTCCATTCTGGCTATGGATTTGCTATTGGCAACATGGCTGCCTTTGATATGAGTGATCCTGAAGCAGTGGTTTCACCAGGTAAGGATGACTGACTTAACCTGCTTTGAGAAATACCTGGGATGGCATAAAAGTACTTCACATTCAGAAACAAAGCAAAAAATATGAGAATTACAGGGAGTTAAGGGGTGCTTAATTCTTGCACTTAGAGTGTTTATTCTTTATGGAGCGGGTCATTACGCTGAGAAGAGCTAAACAGTACAGGGAGAATTGCCCTTGTGTTTGCAGCTTGAACTTGTGATATCCCTCAGTTCTGAAGTCTTTGACGTTGTTTCACCAGATTGAAAAAGAACTGACTAGCTTCTTTGAGTAGTTTGAAAACATCTTTTGAGGATATTTCTCCACTTAAAACATGACTTTACATTATGTCTGTCTTTTTAGTAAACACCCAGATCTTTTGTTACTGACAGTCTGAAGC
Source organism: Geospiza fortis (assembly GCF_000277835.1). Taxonomy (NCBI): domain Eukaryota; kingdom Metazoa; phylum Chordata; class Aves; order Passeriformes; family Thraupidae; genus Geospiza; species Geospiza fortis. Next base: position 994,665 of record NW_005054334.1, on the reverse strand, counting down.
TTGTGTGGCTGTCATGAAACATGATACTCATGTTTTAGTTTTGCTTTGATCAGTTCAAGTGTTCCTGATTGACTGAGACCCAAAGTCTCTTAGTTTGGTATCTCCCTTCTAACATTAGTAATAGCAGAACCTTCATAATAAAGGTGGCATGATTATCTTTCACATTTGGCATTGCCTTATAGAATTTATTATTATAAATAGTTGAGCAAAATATCAAGAACTGAAGTTTAGCATTTCTTATAAGTATTTATTGCTTCTTATAACTATTTATTATTTATTCCAGTGAAGATTCAAAAAAAACTTACTTCTGGATACTGCTTTCAAGAACATTTTACATCAGGGAGCCATTCTAAGATCTGTTACTTTTCTTCTGACCTTAGGCAGCGGAACAGGAACATTCTCTCTGCTTTCTATGGGCAATGTGTTTTATAATTGTGTCCACTTCTCTTTGTCAGCTTGCTGGAGTAACTTTGTAAATGGAGAGCTCTGTAGGCAATCATACAGCTATGTCTTGAAGTCTGAGGCTTCATGTAAATCTGTTAAAATGAAGTTTAGTACAGTTCTGCTTTTTTTGCCCCAGTATTGTGTCACAGGAAAAGGAGTGAGATTGCAGCCTTCAGAACATGCTCCCTGACATGGCTCTTTCTCCACTTGCAGGTGGTGTCGGCTTTGACATCAACTGTGGTGTCCGCTTGCTGCGGACAAATTTGGATGAAAGTGATGTGCAGCCTGTGAAAGAACAGCTTGCCCAGGCTATGTTTGACCACATTCCTGTTGGTGTTGGCTCCAAAGGCGTCATCCCTATGAATGCCAAGTAAGAGAATGACTTTGTGCACACATCACTAGAGGGGACATCTCTGTTGTTTGTTTTGATGCAAGATTCATCAGTGAGAGACTTAAGAAAGGAAAAGTAATTCTAAAATGCTTTCTGTTCTTTCTGCATATGTGCCTTACTAGGACTGACATAATCATCAATGCACGGTCTGCTCTTTCCTCCGCCATTTAAAGCCCTTAAAGGTTATTGCTGGGTTCTCATTTCTTCTGAAAACTTCCATGAACATAAAGGTCTTTTTTGAAAGAGAGGATTATAGATAGAAAATAGGATCTTTCCCACCCAGCAAAGAGGAAAAAGTGATGAGGTGCCAAAAGTTAATATATTTGTAGAGCTTGGCTTTCATGAAGTATTAAGAAGCTGTACTTATTTTTAGGAGAGTTGGGGGCTGACCATAACATAATAGAGTAATTCAGGTTGGATGGGATCTTTTGAGGTTATCTCGCCCAACTCCTTTCAGGAAGGATCTAAATCTAAAGTTAGGTCTGCCAACAAAAGGCATCAAGTTGCTCAAGGCCATATCCAGTAGAGTTTTGAGTATATCCAAGGATAATCATCTTATGTGTAGGTGTTTGGTAATTGCAGGGATTTGGAAGAGGCACTGGAGATGGGTGTGGACTGGTCTCTCCGAGAGGGCTATGCCTGGGCAGAGGACAAGGAGCACTGTGAGGAATATGGAAGAATGCTACAGGCCGACCCCAACAAAGTCTCTTCAAGGGCTAAGAAAAGGGGCCTGCCTCAGGTAATGTTACCTTTCAGTGGGGCTGTGCATGCTCCCAGGGTTCAAATATAAATGTTAGAGAGTAGTTCTCTAATTCTGTGTCTTTTCTTGAAACTCTAGCGTTTCTGGGCAGGGGGAAAGGTGAGATGGTGAGGTCGGTTCTGAATAATGCTTGACAAAGCTGCAACAGAGGAGAATAATACTGGGCTTACCCAAGGTCTCTGGGGCCATCAAGTTTTCATCTGTTAATGTCCGGTACTGGAAGGTGTATTGGATAGCATTTCCACATCCAGATGCATTTTCTTTTTAAGAGAAAGGCAACTTTGTGTTGTTCAACTTTCGTCCATGTTTGCTCAGCAAGTTAATAGCAGGGCAGGAAAAGATACACTAATAAATGGAACTAGCTCATAACTGAATCGCAGTTTAAGAGTTGGATTTAATTTCTATATATAGTATGAATTAATTTCTAGATATATTTCACACTGCTCTGTGTGGAACAATTCAAGATGGCTATACAAATGGCATATTTGTAAAGCTTTTTTGTACATTCTTGGTATTAATTGATATTATTCTTTATTAATTGGGGTGGTGCAAAATTACAGCACTTTAAACTTGTTACATTCCCAATTTTCACATTTGCCTTGCAAATAAGTGATCATCTGTTACAGAGTTGAAAAAATTTGGGCTTGGAAATGGAATATCTTGTTTTAATCTACTGGAAAGTTTTAAGTACATAATTAACAAGCTATTGTAACTCCTTTGTGGAGTTATAACTGATTATAAGCCTGTCTGCTTTGTTTGTACAAACTAGTCTCAATACGCTATACTCTTCCCATCCAGGCCAAATTAAGTTGGAAAAAAGTGGCAGCACAGTCTGTATGTAGATTCGGCTCCTCGTGTTTAATCACAGTCTTGTTCCAACACCACAGGTAGTTACAAATCTGAACAAAATGGAAAGTGGTGGTGCTACTGAGTTCTACTTCCTTGCAGTTTACATGGGAATATTTTTCCCCAAAAAATCCTTTTCTAAACCCAAAACCTTGCTGGAGCAATTTGCCCTATTGCCTGTTGCTGTAGCTCTCCCCTGTGCTCCCAAAGGCTCCCTGTCTGATCAATGTGTTGTGATTGGCAGCTGGGGACCCTGGGAGCCGGAAATCATTACGCCGAGATCCAGGTGGTGGATGAGATTTACAACGAATATGCTGCCAAGAAAATGGGCATTGACCACAAAGGGCAGGTGTGCGTGATGATCCACAGTGGAAGCAGAGGGCTGGGCCACCAGGTTGCCACAGGTATGATCTGACTGGTGTAGCTACCTGAGTGAGGCAAACTCCTCAGCGTGGTCTTGTCACTGACAGCAAACCCCAGCACCAAAGAGCATTTCCTACAGTGAATTGCTGAGAGGATCCTGAATTGCCTGATCAGCTGTTTGCAAACAGTTGATAACATTCTGCCCCAGATTTGCTTTTGCATTTGAGAAATAGCCTTGGGCTTGGCCATTGACACATGAGTTCAGTTTTAGGATATAAATTACAGACACCCTGTTAATCTCAAAGATTGCAGCAAAATAAGAAAGTCACTTAGACTTACTGTGTTTATTTTCCAGATGCACTGGTGGCTATGGAAAAAGCTATGAAACGGGACAAAATCATAGTGAACGATCGCCAGCTGGCGTGTGCCAGGATTGCCTCTGCAGAGGGACAGGATTACCTGAAG
>NW_005054334.1:972658-991371 GCF_000277835.1 Geospiza fortis | reverse complement strand
AGGACAGGTAGGAGCAGAGTTGTCTCTGATGCAGATATTTTTCCTGCTTCATCCCAGACATAGAGAACAGAGAGTAGTTGCACTATTTAACTTTATTTCATTTGTGTGTTTCTTAAACTGTTTTTTTCTGGAGAGACCTTCACAAAGCTGCAGTCCTGACAATCTGTCTAAAACCTCTCAACATCACCGGATGGTACTTGGCAGAAGCTGCTTAAGCAGTATTTTTGAAAACGCCTTGAGCTGGAAAAAGAGGATATAAGAAAACTGGAGGTTTTGTTGCTAAAATTGGGGGGTTTTGTTGCTAAATCTAGCTTTTCAGAGTTGCACAAATTTGCCTAATTGATATCTGATTGAATTACAACAGGAAGCTGCCAGTGGGCAGAGAAACAATCTGTGCAGTCCAATTCTGTCATTCTCAGCACTGTTGTATTCAGTTCCACTGTGGCTGAATTATGATGATCCTGTATCTCACATCCTGATTTGTTCTCTTTTTAGGCCTTTGCCAAAGTGTTCAACACAACCCCGGATGACCTTGACATGCACGTTATCTATGATGTGTCTCACAACATTGCCAAAGTGGAGCAGCATGTAGTGGATGGAAAGGAGCGGACTCTGCTGGTGCACAGAAAGGGGTCAACCAGGGCATTCCCCCCTCACCATCCTCTTATTGCTGTCGATTATCAAGTAAGTTTAGCTTTGGGAGAAGGAACTAGAGAATTCTGGATTAATCAGACAGTTTTAGGGTCCCTAACAGATACCTAAATGCTTGAGTTAATTTTTTAAGGTAACAGCACTGGAACCCTGGTGGGATGGCAGTATTAAGTTTCTGTGTGTGTTAGATCTTTGGGACACTGAGCTCCTCTTTCTGCTCCACACCCAAAATGGTTGGAAAAACATGAAAGGAAAGAAGTCCTTTATTGACTTCAGGATTCAATGGTTTCCCTTGTCTATCTGTTAGACACAAGACTTTTGATCTACTGGTCTGCATCTTTCAGAGCAGTTTTCTAGAATCCTGGATTCCAGGCACCTGAGACAACCAGGGATGCTCTCAAGGAATGTTAATGTGACTTCCTTTTCTGGAGACACAGTTCCTCTCAGACTTTTATTAAGAATGAGATTTTTCAGCTTTTTCTTACGAATGAATGCTTTGCATCCACAGCTGACTGGACAGCCTGTTTTGATTGGTGGCACAATGGGCACCTGCAGCTATGTCCTCACTGGCACAGAGCAAGGCATGACTGAGACCTTTGGAACTACTTGCCATGGAGCTGTAAGTCAAGAAGTTATTTCAGGGAGGCGTTGGGATGAGATGGTCACCCAGAGAACAAAGTTGTTAAAGGGTCATCCAATGTGTGATTCCTCTGTTGGTCATAGAAGCAGACACTAGCCTTGCCAGTAGTCCTTGCCCAGGAGAACTGCAAGGTAGAAGTCTTTGTCCCTTACTGAGTAGTTGTGACTACTTCTGCAAAAAACCTAGGGGATACTGCTTTTTATAAGGCAGATGTTAGGATGAAGATGTGGAGAATAAACTTATCTTACGAAATTCTGATACTTCTGAGCTAACAAGGGGGGTTAACTGGGCTGAGGCTGTCTATGTATAAAACTCCTCAGTAGTTAGAAGGTATTTCCTCCCCTGTTATTTATAGTGTGAGACAATGATTGAGGAAGAGAAGCATCTTCCAGCAAATTCCAAGACCTGAATACTGTTTGGTTTGGGTAAAATGACACTTGCAGACAAGTGTGTTATACAAATTAAACTTTCCTACTCATCATACCAGAGGTGTGATTTTGTAGGAGTCTGTAACCTGAAGGCCAAATTAATTTCCTGTATTGGGGTTTACTGTGGTCTTTGCTCTCAGTCATTCTGGTTTTGCTTATAATGCAGTAATGGGGTTTTTTTTAATAAGAAAGAGTTTTGTTTTTCCAAACTGCTACAAAAAGTAGAACTAACACAACTGTTGGCCTAGGGTCGTGCACTGTCTCGAGCCAAATCTCGACGTAACTTGGACTTCCAGGACGTACTGGACAAGCTGGCTGACATGGGTATTGCCATCCGTGTTGCTTCTCCCAAACTGGTCATGGAAGAAGTGAGTTTAGTACTTCATTATCTTAGAAAGAAAAGGGGGGTCTTGCTCCCTGGCTGAGTGACCCTCCCTGACCTGATTTTTTGCAGTGCTAAGCAATTGCCAGTACTCTAAATGTGAAGGTTGTGTGATTTCTGATAGAGCTTTCAGATTTTTTGGAAAATGATGTGAAATGTTCTCTATCCTAAAAGCATGCTGAAAGGGGAGATGCCTGATTGACAGGTTTTGGGGGTATGTTTTTTCCTCTTCTGCCTGGTGATAGGGATAATTGCTGTCTTTGTGTGAGCATCTACAAAAGTAGCTATGTTTTATGGATTTTCTTCTTGAATTATGTTCTCCCTGCTTTAAATTTACGTTACTCTGCAGCTTTCATATAGATTAGTAGCATCTTGAAAGATCCTCTTTTAAGATGAACTCCTATATTTGCTCAAGAAGAGAACTCTGAATGGTCAGAGAACTTTGAGTATTATGATTTCCAGTTCCTCTGCATTAATATGACCGTGCCTTTTCTGTTCACAACCTCACTCATAAAAGTGTTAATCATTTGGCACTATGCTCTTCTGGGTGTTGGTGTTACATGAACATGTTGATCACATTAAAGTCTATATTTAAGAGCAGCTTCCTTGTCAGAATAGGGGCCAGAGGGGGAAACTAGAGTCAAACTTTGACTGCTGTCACTAAGGAGCCGTGAAGATAAAACTTAAAGGTTACCTGTAAAGAAGAAGTTGGAGTCACTTCCTACTAGATAATGAGGCTTGCCATTCTAACATGCAGGGGCACTCATTATCTGAAAAACTGGATTAAAATAGCTATTTTATCTGAAATATGATAACAGCTTATTTGGAAAGCTAAGTGTCTTACAGATTTCTTAGATACATAAGGTGGACAGATTCTCAATATGTTCACCTGCTTCTACACTCTCCATTGACATGGTTATTTTTGTGAAGAGTGGATTTCAAAAGTCTACACCTGATTTCCTGTGACTGTCAGTTGTTTATAGTTTTGTCTTGTCTTTTTTTCCCCCCCTCCAGGCACCAGAGTCTTACAAGAACGTGACTGATGTGGTTAACACCTGCCATGAAGCTGGCATCAGCAAGAAAGCCATTAAACTGAGACCTATTGCTGTTATAAAAGGCTAGGGGCCAACAAGGCACCCATATCTCCAGGCCTTACAGAAAAACTGACTAGAATTACCATCTTCCCACACCTCTTGGGCTCTGTAGGATGCTCAAATATCACATTCCTGTTCTGGAAACACAACAGCTGAGGATACACCTATTTTTACCACTCCTAGCCATAATTAATGCCCCTCCTCCTAGTTCTATGGCGTTGTTTTCTTGTGAGGACAGGGCAAAGAAATACGTAAGTCTTGGTTTTTATATGCAGTCCTTCCTCCATTTCCCTGCTCAGGCAGGACTTCAGACTTGCCTGAGTTGTCACTAAGTGCTGTGCTGCAAGACCACCTCCATCAGTGAAGGTGGTGTATGAACCAGAGCTGCTGTCACCACACCTGAGTGCCTGGAGCTCTTTCTGCATGTGGAAGTACTCTGATAGACAAGGTGTTGCATGTGTGGGCAGGGAGATGCATAGTCTGTACTGCTGCATGTTTTCTGGTAAGAAATCTGGAGCTGGGAACAGTCTCCTGCTCAGGTTGAGAGGGGCTAGCTAAGCTGGAGACACAGTCTTACCCCAGCCTCTCCCATTTAACACAGCACCTGGTGAATTTGGCTCAGGACAAGTAGGCATTCCACAGTCTTTTGGAAAATCTGAGTAGAACTGAGTGTGTTGCCTTGAGAGGTCTTGTTTGCCTAGTAAAAGTTGTAACTTAGCTTAGGGATGTGCTAATCCAACATTTTAAGAAGCTCTGAGCATGTGAAAGTTGGGTTGGGTAATGCTGCTCACTGTGTCCCACAGCTCTGATTTAATGGAGCCCAATTTTGGGGTCAGGCCCAATGCAATGGGACTTAGAGTGTTTCTTTTACATTCATTAACCAAGGCTGGAGGGGAAGTTGACCATCCCCACTGGATCATTTTGGGGGATTACAATAAAATGGGAAGATGGACGTGGCAGTGTATCTGTGTCATGTTTATTCTGTGTACTTGAAAGCAGCCAACAGACATTTTAGCCACAAACACGCTGCCTTTTGTGACTTCAGATGATGGATCGTGCAGAGGATGTGCAGATGGCAGTATTTTTGCAGGGTACAAGGAAGGGCAATGCAGTGCTGTTTTCCCAGCTCGGTTTTGACAGGAGTGTGTTGGCTTTTACCTGTCCTTGCCGGCCGTGGCGAGCCCACCTCGGGATGGCGCCTGCCTGCAAGGCTGGATGCCGGCACAAGAGGGCGGCTGCAGGGAAACAAAACCCCAAAGCAAGAGTGGAGCCCTGCCAAGGACTCGTGTAAGGGGAGCAGATAGTGATTGATGGACTGCAGTGCCTTTTGATGAAACATCCCTTTAAGTGCAGGATCTTAGAAGGTATAATGGTATTTCACTGTTGTAATCACTTTGTTCTTAAGGGTTTTTTTAGGTTCAAATACTGTGTTTGTGCAGGCTCAGAAGCAGCACATGTACTTATAGGCACTGCTGTGAGTTCTTGTGGGTTTGAACTTACAGCTTCTTGTTTCCCCCTCCTTTCTTCAGTGGAACACTTCCAGATTGACAATTAAGAGGTCTGAGACATACTTGCTGAGTTTAAAACAAAAATCATTTCACCTAGAAATGTGAATTAGCCTCCAGTGACTGAAAGAAAAATTGGTCTCAAATCTTCTGCAAAAGTCTATGTTCCTTGCAGAAGTTTCTGTCTCTAAATACTTCAGCTTCTTTCATGTGGAATGTAAGGGAAAAAATTAACATTTTAAAAAATTCACATTTAAAAGTAAGCATTTCACAAATACAGTTCTCCTTCCAACTTCTACTTACCGCTACCATTAAGGGACAAATTTCAGTTTTTTACAAGCAGAAATCATAAGTACCATGGAGGTGCTGTCATATGCATGGGATGTATGCCTTATGACCTCTGATCATCAATGTTTATGCATTAGCAGTCAAGACTGCAAGAAGAGCTGTCAATTCTGGTTTCCTGTTACAAAGCTGGTATTAGTTTTGGTTATATGTTTTGCTGTATGAAGTGCTGGTTTCCTTACCCCCTAAAAAAGAAAAGAAAAATATAAGATGTCTCCCAGTTCTTTGTTTGAACCAGGGTTTTTTTTCCTGTTCAAGTCTCTCTTTTTTCTGCAAATAGGGTTGTCCACCGACTTTTTTTATTCTGCACTTTAGAAAATAAATTTTAAGAGGTGTTTGGTAGAGAAGGCATGCAGTATTAAATTTCATGTGCTGAAATACAGGTGGATCTGCAGGAGCATTTTGGCAACACCGAAGAACCAGTGTGATTATTCAGCCATCTCTGCTTCCATGGAGGATTACTAAGAACTCTGAAATACCTGTTGATGATGCACTTTCCTCCCCAAGAGACTGAAAAAGCCTTGGTGAATGAGTGTTAGGGCCTTTTTTCCTTGGGATACCACAGTTAGGAGATCTGGTCTACATCTACCCTTGGAGCTGCTGCACACTTCTGTCCAGCTACAGGCACTCAGCTGTTCCCTGCCTAAGTTCAGCTGATTCACTCCTCTGTGGTCTGCAGCAGAAGGTTTGTTGGCTTGCACAGGGTGTCTGCACTGAGTCTGCACTTCAGGGTTTGGTTGCCTTTGGGCGACTCTCAGAAAGGCCTGGGATTGCGCCCCAAGCTGGGGGTGCTGTTTGTGGGGTGCAGTGCCAGGTGGAAGGGGCAGCACTCACTGCTGGGGTGCAGCTGATGGCCTCCCTTGACTTGGTCACACTTTGTGTTCCCCAGGTGCCTAAATTCCTTAATTCAGCCTTTCCCAAGGGAAGCATGACCCCAGCCAGGTAAGCTGCAGGGGTGTATTTGCACCATACTGCATGCCTCACAGGTTGGGAGCCTGGGGTGTGATGTTTATTGCCTGGTGTCATATTTGTCACCGTCCTAAGTCTTCTGGGATTCCTCTTCCCTCTGCTCTGACTTTGCCTGCTTGAAATGCAGCCCTGCACACACCACTTCCTCCTATGCTGGTGGTCCCAGGCTGGTGTTCTGGCCCAGGAGGAACAAGTGATCTCTGACACATCTCTGGCACAGGCACCCCCACTCTCCTCCACTCTGCTTTGTTCCTCTCAAACATAAACACACTTAACGGGCCTCTTCTCCCTCCGACGCCCCAGTCTTCAGAGCGACCAGACAGAGCCATATCCCTCCTGCAGCGTGTGCCAGCACACTCCCTGCTTGCAGGAAAGCTTCAGTGGAGCAGCAGGCCCTGCCTGTACCTGGCATTCACTTTGCTCTCTTGAGCCCTGTCCTAGCCCAAATGGTTTTGATCACCACAAATTTGTTTTAGATTTGTTTTTCTGTCTGGAAAGGTGGCAGTGGGAGGTGTACAGTGGAGAAGCAGGAACTCTGCAGTCCCCAGACAGGGAGATACTGGGTACAGGTGCTTTGTCCTCTGCACCATGGGAGGAAGAAGAGGATAACACCAATAATTCTGTGGTTTCTGGTGGAGCTTTTGTTTGCAATATGTAGCAGGAGGGTGGGGGTCATGCTGAGTGATATGTTAGGTGGGAGAGCAGAGGGCACAGAAATTCCTCTGGTCTCCCCTAGCAGATGTTCAGCTTGGTCTCCTCAGGCAGCCAACCATCCCCTGTCTGAGGAGCTGCTGCTGGCTTTCATAGTGCTCACCACATCCCCATCTTGGTGCACCCTTGTTCCCAAACCCCAGGAGACTGCTTTGGGTCATGTTGTATATATAAATTCAGAAACCAAAATAATCACTAGTCTTAATTGCAGAGATTATGACCAGGAAAGGGAAGTTGAATCATCTGCCAGCACTTAATTTAACATTTACTAGCTTAGCAAAAGACACGCAGGGGCTGGGCTGCCCTCACATGCTGAGGTAGTTTGAGTCAGCCTTGTCTATTGGAGCCTATTCCAAGAAACCACCTGGTTACCCAGCTCTCACCTCTTAAGAATTGTAACTTGTTTGTGCTTTTAATCTTAAAAATAAACAAGCCAAAAACCTGGTAATTTTTGACTAATGCTTGTATTGTGATGCTTTAAATTTGTGTCATTCACAGACAAGTTATCAACCTTTAAAACCATAGGTAGGCTGATGAGTTCCTCTACTGTTTCCCTGCTAAATGTTTAACCACTTCTTGGATGAGGACTGAAAAGGTATCATTGTAAATTATTCTTTCCCTCAAAGGTATTTATACTGTAGCTGTTGCTAAAGGGATTTTCTCCACCTTTCATTGGAGTGTTTTTGTCAGGCAGATACACAAAGGACCATGACAAGCCCTTTCTCCTCCATTTGGAGTATTTTGATTATCTGTGTATTTTGAATCTACCCAGAAAGGTCTTTGTCCATCTTCTGACACAAGTTGTGCATGTCTGCAGGGCTGGAGCCCTTTCCTGGTGGAAGAACTGAGCCCTGCAGAAGAGGAGAAAACTCTCCATCCAGGGAGCCTTTGCCCAGCCCAAGACGTGGGGCTGTGCTGGCAGGAGGGTGCCTGTGGGTGCAGGCAGTGCTGGGTGCTCTCCTACCCCAGCAGCCCCAGTGGGCCCCTCCATGGCGCAGAATCTCTCCCCAGGGAAGGGATCTCAGGGGGACTGCAGTGCCCATGGGGCAGCTGTCAGCCCTCAGAGGGGCGAGCAGGGAGGGAGAACCCTGCTTGCAGGCGTGGTGTGCCAGCAGCTAAGCACTGCTCCTGTCCCTCACCTCAGTCCCAGGGCTTGGGGTGACCTTGGGCCTTCACAAGTCCCATTAGGAAGTCCAGGAGATGTGCAGCCTGCTGGCTGCTCTTCTGCCAGACCCCATGAGCTCTTCTATTAATGGTCAGTGGATGAGGCAGAAGTCTTATCTTGATAGAGAAACACAAAGCCCTGCTTGTGCCAATATTCCTTTCCTTGTCTCTCAGACAGAAATTCCAACAATTTGATGATTATCAATAGCAGCCAAGAGCACCATTTCTGTCTCCTTTCCCCCTGCTTCTCTGGCAGAAAGTGAATTCTCCATCACAGACTGGTCCTGGACAGAAAAGTTCAGCTTAAGGCTCAGACATTCAAGTCCATAGTGGACTTTTCCAGCCTGTACCAAGTCACTCCATCTTCCCATGTCTTGGTGCTCTATTTGCAAATGGGAATAAAAATTGCTTCCTTTAATCTCACTTTTTATTGGTCTTTCCTATTTAAATACGAGTCTGTGATTCAGGGACCAGATCCTTCTGCACCTATGAGTGCTGCTGATCACAGTTGTACCTCTCTGTGAAGCATGGCCTTAGCTGTCCCATACTCAGTGTGTGCTGTCTTCTCCCGAGGCTTCAGTGCTGCTGGAGGGATGGGTTCATTCCTCTCACAATCTAAACTGCAAGTAAGAGTGTAAGCTGCTCTGAGTTTCAAGTAGTCATGGCAAAATGTAGAATAACTTTTTCCTAGTGTGGCTAGAACACAGAGCCACTGAGCCAGACCCTCCTCTTGAGTTCAGTGTTAGTGAGTGCCTAAATTCCTCTGTGCTCATGTGAGATGCTCAATGTGCCACTTGGCCATCTTTGTGTGCTAAGGGACAGAAGCTGAGAGAGCAGTGGTTGCTCTCTCAGGGTGGACCAGGGAAAGGGGCAGTGTTAGATGGCTGCTTTCAGTCAGGAAACATTCAGCAATGGTTGTCAGCACATGGGGTTTCATTTTCCTTTACTTCACACTTCACAGTCCTACCTGAAGAACCTCAAAAATCTAAAGATCTAATTAAAATGCTGCATGTCAGGGAAGAAAACATTCAAGGGAGGCCTTTGGTTTCAAACAAAATCCTTATGGATCAACCAGAAATCATTCTGTTCTTCAGCTACCCCAGTTTGCCATGGGAACTAGCCCTTAGTGGTGTGCCATAAGAAGTGAAGAGCCCTAGTCAGTGCCAGAGTCCATTTCCCCAGCCTGCAGGGCCTCTCATGACACTGTCCCCTCAGCTCTGCCTTTGCCACCTGCATCTACCACCCTCCCCTGGCTCCATGGCACCACCAGGGATGACAGGCTGGATTCACTGTGGTTTGTGTTCAGCCCACCTTTCACAGTGTCTGGTGGACCCATCTGCCCCCCTCCCATCTTTGGTGACTCAGCCAAAGAATTTTAATCTCCATGGTCTGTCTGTAGGTGTAAAATATAATACCAGTGGAATTGGGCTTTTTTATCCCAAAGCCATGAAACTGTTGTCAGAAGAAATTGATACACATGAGTGAGGGGAACAAAGTGCTGCTGGGGAGGATTTGACTAAAGACAGCACTTCAAATGGAAATTTCCCTGTTTGAAGTGGATACATCCTTCATCCCTACACCTTTCATTTCTGTTACGCTGTGGGAGTGAGGGCTCAGAGGGTCTGTCCTCGGGAGGGGTGGCTCCTGCTCTGGCTCTTGTCCGCAGGAGGTTCCTGTCTCCTGGCTGTGGTGTCCTCACTGCTCATGGGAGCCCTGGGGAAATGGTTTTTTTTGGGGTGAAGGGGCTCCTGCAGCCCAGCTTGGAAGCACCTCAGCTACTGCCCTGCTGCCCCAGGGCTGCAAGCTGGGAGCTTTGCATGCCTGACCAGCTCTGGGCATGGGGGTCTGTCCATGTAAACACTGCACCTACCCAGGCACCTCAGATCAAATCACAGGGTCTTCCCCTTCCTTCAAAGACATCTGAAGCCTAAAGGAAATAGATCAAACATGTAAATTTGAACTGAGATTAATTATACATTTGCAACTGGAGGGGGAAGGGAAAAAAAGCCATTAAGGTTTGACTGCATTAACTATGCCTGTGGGGGTCTTTCTTTGTCTCTGCGTGTGATGATTCTCCATGAGATACCAGGTCTGGTTCCACCAGATCTCTGGAAAAGCCTTAGAGGCTTCAGGAGACTCTGTAAATGTGTTTAAGCAGGAGGCAGACAAGGAGAAGGGAAGTGTCAGCACCGCCTCCTCAGAGCACTGGAGGAGCCTTTGTTGAGTGGCTGGAGGCTACTTCTCCACTCCCAGATTTTAAACGAGTCTAATTGTCAGTTGGATAGGGTTCAGGACACCGAGGGAGCTGCCAGATCTTTCATGAGGAGGTAAGTTTGTCCCACTGAATTTAGGATTAAAAAAAAAAATCAGGAAAGAGGGATATAATTTAACCATGGAAGTGTTGTCTTACATCCATAATGAACCAGGTGGAATATACTCCTAGTTCTATCTGGCAGCCTGGTTTATACACTCTTTTCCTTTGGAACATTTGTGTTGTAATATTTTTATCTAAAACCTGGCTGAAATGAAGAGGCACTGGAAATTTCACTGTAAAACCTATTCTCCAAAGAGCTCCATCCCAATGAGTCTCATTAAAAATTAGCATGTGATCTTCCAGAAGTCTCAACAGCTCTTCAAACCTTTTGAACTTTTTTTACTCTGCCCTACAAACTGCCTTTTCTTGAACTTCTCCAAGTAAATTTTAAGTAAGTCTAATGAATTTCCCATTCACATGTTTCAGGGTGTGGAAGCCTTAAGCCTTCAGATCTGCCAAGTCACTTTCCTAATTGTTGCAGTGAAGTCACTGTCAATATTTGAGCATACACTTGTGAACTTTGTTCTCAGCATTAAAAGTTAGGGCTAGCTGAGAGAAGGGAATGCTTGCAGAAAACAAAAATAAACCCAAAAATTGCCTCTGTTTTGTGGGCATGGTTCAATACAAATATATTTTTTACATTGTTTCCCATTATATTCTTCCAAACTGAAAACGGCCTCATTTACAGATTGGCAGAATAAAATTTTTCTTATCTGTAAAACTTCAGGTATAAAGTAAAACACACCATCCTGATGATTCCTCGACAGGGGTTGCTGCTGCCATTGTCACACCTGAGTCACAGGTTATAGCAGCTGACACCTGCCCATGCTCCAGGCCCCTGCTCTCCAGCCCCTGGTGCCTGCTCTCCTAGGTGCTCTATGGTGTTTGCCCCGCACAGATCTGTGCCTACACCTGCATGCCAGCCTTCAGTGCTACACTCTTTATCTCTTGCAATCAAGAACCATGTGGGAAACTCACCAGTGGCTTTCTCAGGGGTGCTCTTCTTACCCCCTGCTTCAGCCATTGGCCAGAGACCCCACTAGACTTTGTTCTTGGGAAAAAAATAATCCTGAGACTGTAAAAGTGCTCCTTAAGACAGTGACATCAGTAAAATTCCAGTAAAGTTTGCAGGAACTAACCAATGCTCAAAGAGTTTTGTCAAAAGTAAATTTAAAAATGTTTAAATGCAACATGTTTTTCAATCACAGAGCCAACTTATTTCACTCACCTCTGAAGGCACTGACCAATCGTACTACAGAGCAATTCAGCCGTTTCATGGTGGTGGCATTGCTGCTGTTCTGTCTTTTCAAAGCAAGCTCCCCCAACACATGCACCTCCAACTCAGCACCCTCATGAAACTTGCTTTTAGTAAAAATTGAACCAGCTGGTAACTGAATGAGCTTCTCAGGACAATATAAACACCACATAATAACCTTATGCTTTATGGGCTTGTTAATGTAAATGGAAATTTTAAAGATCTCATTGTGCTGCAAAATGCAAAGCTATGGAGCACACTGCATAAACAGAGACAAATTCCTTGCATTTGTACTGCTTGTCATGCTGACAGCTTTGATCTGTCCTAACAGGGCCCTCAGGATCTGCACCACTGCTTGCAATGGGGCATTGCCCCTGTGAACCAGGGCTGCAGCATCACTCAGGTGTGTTGGGGGCAAACTGCTGGGGTTGGGGGGCTGAGGGAGGAAACAGTGGAACAAGGCAGGACTTTCCATGGCTTTTTGCCTGGCTTCAGCAGTGGTCTGCATTAGTCAGCAGTGAAATGCTCATGGCAAGGAAGATGCCAGCAGCATTGTTGTTGTGACAGCCTGGTAGAGAGATTTATTTGTCCCTGCCCCTCTCACTGTAACTGTAATATAAAGGAATAGAATAGAATAGAATAGAATAGAATAGAATAGAATAGAATAGAATAGAATAGAATAGAATAGAATAAGATAAAATAAAATAGAATAGAATAGAATAGAATAGAATAGCTGCAGCTGCCAGCTCTGCAATACCAGAGCTGGGTAACTTGCAAGGACAGATTTTTCTACAAACACAGGAGCCCTGGGTGCTTCCACAGGAAACAAGAAACCCATGCAACCAGCTCCTAGTAAAGCATTACAGGGGCAGTCTGGTGATGTTTTCCAGTGGGGCAGGATCTACTGGTGTTCCTAGCACAGAGGCAAGAGGTGGGTCACACTGTTGTTGAAACAGAGGCAAAGCCCAGGGCTGAAGTAGTCTGAATTTACCACTTGGCTCTTGATAGCAGGTGGGCTGAGCATTGTATTCTTCCCTCACTCCCCAGATAGAGCACAGCCTGCTCACAACTGCTCAGCACTTTGATAAAAAATACACTAGGAGGTATTTTGCAATGATGAACAAGAAAAGGTGAACAAGAAGTGATGATAGGTAAATAAATGTGGTGTGTCTGAGGTGCAGGAAAATATATTAAGTTGGTGGGGGGAGGGGGGTGGTTTGGATTTTTTTCCCCAGAACTAATCCTCCCCAAAGATGTCATATCTGACTTGTTCCTGTTTCCCTTGTTTCAGCCATGCAGCTGATATGGTATCTATCAGTGTGCTGCACCTCAAAACCATTTTCTTGTCCCACTCCCCTCTTCCATGCTTACTTATTTTCCTGTGCAAAAACACCACAACACCCACTCCTGCATTTGTACCTCTGGCTTATTTCATTTCCACATTACACAGTTTATTATCAGTTTCTCTGGTGAAGGCCCAGTGTGATTGCATGCCTCTGGGAGTGGGGACACACACATCACCTCTGCATGAGCGATCCCTTGGGCTAAGCTGTGTGCAGCTGAGCCTGGACCTTCTTCAGTGCTTTGTGCATTTAAAAAGCTACATCAAGAGAGCAGCCTCACACAGCAAAATGCTGCAGTACCTACATGAAAAGATGTGAAAATTCCATTTGTAACTACTTGTTCTCTTTGTGATCTCAGTGCAGATGGAAGAGATTGGTTAGGATTCGGTGCTGACATTTTATAGCCCTGGAACACAAAAATCTGCTATGTTTGCCCAGAACCACACCACATCAAAACAAAATCATGGGGACAAGCAAGCTGCTTTGTGAGCAGCACAGTAAATGCAGCTTGGCTTGGCTTTGTGCTATATAAGCTCCAAGGCTTCACTGCCCATTACCTTCCCCACATTTTCAACATTTCAGCCTCCCACAGACCATTTGTGTAGCTTTCCCCTTCCCAAAAAACCCCTTCAAAATACTTATTTGTTTTAACTAGCTCCAGTGGAACAGGCAAGAGGTGACACAAAGCACATGTGCCTGCTCACAGCTGGCTGGTGCCCATGGGCTGGCTGACCATCACGAGGGGCAGTGTTAGCTTTCCCCTCTTTAAGGACTCTACATTGGCACATTTTTCTGCTCTGGTGCCAGCAGTGCTCATGGACCATGTAGGAATTTCATGTCTTTGACACCTCTATCTACAGTCGTATCAGAAGTGAGCTGAGGGGGTCTCCAAAATTTTCAAGGGTGTCTTCACTCCTCTAACTTGTTCTCTCAGCAAAGGCAACTTGAAGAACTTTTCCACTGCTCTGTTAGTGGATATAGTCACAATAAGGCAGAAAAGAATTGTGTAAGGATCATGTGGGAAATACATGAGTGAGAATTCACAGTGGATTTTTACTTACAAGCACACCTTCAGGTGATGAAGAATGGGGGTTACTAGTGAGAAGCACCTGCTGAAGCTGTATTTGCTTAGACTATTTTGGAGAGGTTTACTAAGACCTTACTCAGCTATTGCACTTACCTCAGCTTACTTCAGCAGGGCTCTCCTGTTGCTACCTCTTCAGAGTCTCTCTTCAAAATGTTTTGGATCTTGTTTTGCCTCCTGCCTAAGTATGCTGGAGACAAATGTTTTCAAAGATACTCTTTGTGTGTGTGTGTGTGTGTGTGCGGACATTCACTGCTCATTTACTCCAGTGAGACAAATTGGCCCTGATTGCTTTACTGTCTGAACATGACTTTTCTACCGGGCCTTCTGGTTTTCTTTGGCCACATTATTGACACTGGGTAATATAACATGAAAGGATTGAAGATGGGCTTTTACAAAGAAATAAGCTAAATAGCTATTAGAGGATTAAAAGCAATGCCATGGCCAGGATAACACATCTTAAAAATGCTGATAATATCAAGAAGCAAATGGATTTGTAATTTAATGGCAGCAGAGGGAAGACTTCAGATGTCTGTTTTTTCCAGATTTGATTGAAAGATTAAAGTGGCTGCTTTTGGTGTGCAAGGGTTGGATAAAACTGTAGCATGGTTGCCTACAGATAGCAGCATTCACCTTTCTTGTACATAGTAATTGTCTCACGTGGAGAGAATTCTTCTGGTCAACATTTTTATTGAAGCTTTAATTTTCATGATGACAAGTTGGATCATTGTCTGCTTTAAAGTCTAATAATGATACAATTTAAGAGCTTTGAAAAAACCCTTGTCTAGACAGAAGCAGCTTAATAAAGCTTTTGAAATGTGGCATTCACTTTAAACTTTTGCTGATGCCTGGACAAAAACACCAATATTTAGGAAATCTTGTTTTTTACTTGCTTGTGCTAAAATTGTGCAAGAGGTTTGAGTAACAACAGGAAATGTGAGAAATAAAATCATACTACTTTCCTCAAGAGAGGGGTTCAACCTGTGACAGATTTTTCCTACAGAAAGAATTTCCTTTTCATCCAGAAATTAATTTTATTTTATAAAAGTAAATTAAAATACATGTGGCATTCTGGTTTTTTGCATCTTCAGCATTGAAGTTGGATTGGGAGGTATTTTAAGGACATATAGTCTAAAAAAAAAGTAGCTAGACAGCCTAAAGCAGCGATGGCCAAGCACAGGCGCAGGGTGGGATAATTTCCACTCCACACTGAGGAACATTCCACCTGAGAGATGAAAAGAGGCAGAGTCACTGCTTAGTCACCTTCTCCAGCCAACTTCTCATGAGAAGGTGGCACAGTGCACCATCTCTGAGGTTTGGGAATCAGAGGGTTGAGGCTCCTGGATATTTATCTGTCAGGGTCAGACCACTGTGATAGCAATCTGACCTAAAAATTCATCTGTGGCCTTATTTGATGTGTCCTGCCCAGGAAGTAATGGTCACCCTGGCAATTTTTATTTTTAATGGTTTGGTTTGATTTGGCTATTTATTGTCATAATATCATTTATTGTCATTACATCTGAAGATGCTTTTTATCTTCAGAGTGCTTTCCAAAGAAGTTTCACAGAATTTGCCTCTGGTTTTTTATAGATAACAAAGATCTAATCTCTGCTTTGAGGGAGAAATGCAGTTCAGGCTTACTCACAGAATTACCAGCAGCAGTGCCACATTTCCAGAAATCTCAAAACTGAGTCAAAGAGAGAGACAGGTTGAATTTCTTGCCAGAGAAACACAAAGGAAAGAAGAAAAGCCAAGGAACAGTGGAACCCAATCTGACATTTGGACCCTTACCTTGCTGTCCTCTTCTTTCTTGGGTAAGAAATACAAACACTGCACAGCTGGAAATGAGTGCATTGGCTCTGGATCTGAACTGTCCAGGTAACTAAATCTCAATTTTTGAGTCTGGCAAACAGCCTCTGCAAAAGTAACAGCCCTCGGAGAAACAAAATAATCATTATAAAATGGAACTGGCTCCCATGTAAAGAGTAAGGACAGCACCTGTGACTGCCATGGACACAGGAGCTTAAAGTGTACAAATGTTAAGAATAGTCTTCTAGAAAGCAGCAGAGTATTTTTATACCAAATAATTTTTATTAGATGCCCAAAACACAAACCTGCTCCTTAGCTAAATTTTAAAATCTAGATTAAAAATTTATTTTTATAGGTGGAAGTTAATATTTAATCCCTTTTCATTTTCTCCATTTTTTCCTGAGAAGTTATTACTTCTCTACTCCTGCAACCAGAGCTGTCCTGTTTGTTATCAATTAAAAGCGAAAAAAGACACAGCCAAGATTAATTACATTTTTTTATTTAAAGGAAATTTACGGACACATTTTGAGGTATTTGATCAGTATTTCTTCTTACTTATACATGAGTGTAAAAGTCAGGGGTTCAGTCAGCATGACACGAAGGAAAGACAAAATGATACAAAACCATTTCACCAACATAAGGCCAAAAAAGCAAAAGTTTGAAAGGTGTGTTGAAAGTGGACAAGTAAAAAGTTTACCCCATATTCAGAATGGGATTTAAGCCTTGGAGAAAAGCAGGTTTGAAAACAAATTGGAGAGAAATTGTCATTTTAAGTAGATGTAATCCAAATTAAAGATATTCCATAGATTTTCAGGTATTAATTTTAAAAGCAGTGTCCTTTGAAAAATACAATATTCTAAACTAAAGGAGAAATACCTACATTTTCATGCAGAAATACCTACATATATTCAACATTTCCCATTTTGTACACAGCAGTGCCTAACCATTACAGGTTCTGTTTCTAAGCATATCATTTCTGACCTGCCAAAGACACAATCAAGACTACTTTGTCCATGAACTCAGATTTCAGAAAAGTAGGGAAAAGGCTTTCATTTTTTCAGTATATTGAGTGAAGCTTTGCTTCTGAAGATGCAGTTTTACAAAACTCTGTATCCCTCTTCCTAGCATTGACTGGAATGTGTGTCCAGCTTTATTTTCCTGAAAATTATCCTTAGAATAATCACCAAATAGCCAGTGTCCAGTGTATGAGCTGTTTCTTTCACTTTAGAAGATGCTTTAAAAGAAATTAGTTTCAAAATATAGCTTTGTTTTTAGTCGAAATTTTGTTGTTTCATAAATAGAAGTATTTCTGTGAGTTTTCTGAAATATTCAGGGAAAGATATATATCTAAATCTTACCTCCCCCAGTCCAAGTGTTTGCAGTGCAGTGCATCTCAGGTTAGCAGTAAGGAAAAACAAACAGTAAAATTCACTGGACAAAGCAGGAGAAAGGGATGGGGAATTCCCCAAAACTGATTTATCTGCTTTTACTGTCTCAAGTGAAAGGCAAAAGAAAATAGCACATAATAAAAGCTGAATGAAAAGTAGAATGTAAATGTTGCTCCAATTTAACAGTACAAAGGAAGCTTAGTAACACAGCTGAAGCAACCTGCAAGATATGTTTGTTTACAAACCACATTTAAGTTTTATACAGCAAACATTTCAAGTCCTTTGACAGATTTAAAATACCTTTTTTTCTTGCCTTCCCTATCTGTTTTTCGTTTCCCTGATATTGATTTTCACCTGTAGAAAATTCCCCAGGGTTTGAAATTGTTTTTCAGCCAATCCTGAAGATTTCTGTGTCCAGAGAGGAGACCTAGCTGCCCATCTCCTCAAATTCACTGTAGGGGGATGACGCTGAAGAAGTTTTGGATTCTCCATCGCTGTTGCACTCCCGCGGGGAAGCCGGACTGGGAGTTCCCGGGCTCTCCTTGGCAGAGAGCGTTTCCTTACTGGAAGAGCCTAAGGGATGGCAGTCCAGCAAGCTCTGCAGGTGTTTGATGTAGCTTATTGCAGCTCTCAGGGTCTCCACTTTGCTGAGGCGCTTGTCGGCGAATTCCTTGGGCAGGTGCTCCCTGAGGCGCGTGTAGCCCTCATTGACGCAGCGCACCCGCTGCCGCTCCCTCTCGTTCCTCTTCCGAATGAAGGCAGGCTCGAAGGAATAGTCATAGATGCCCATGTAGCCAGGAAACGGGAGGTAGGAGACGCGACCTGTGTGCCCGCTATAGGCTTGCTCCCAGTAAGATGGGTCCAGTTGGAAGGGAACCCCAAAGGGCTCTCTCAGGGGTACCCCATGGGGGTGCATGTGGCTGTTAGCCAGGGACACAGACCCTGGAAATGCAATCCTCTTCAGTGGCTTAGCATCGTCTTTAGTGCTGTCCATGCTTCTTTTTCTCCTCACCAGTGGAGTATTAATTCCTGAATTTGGCTCCCAATGTATCAATCCAACATTTGTATAGGTACCCTGCCCCACAGGCTGCAGTTTCCTCCTGTGGTCTATAAAAACTCAGATCTCAAAGCAAGGCTAACAACTCATGAGGTCCACACTGTGCCTGGAAAGCCTTGTTGTTTTTATAGGTGTAGGATGCCAGTTAATGTACAGACAGGTTTTGAGGACAATCACTCCCCAGTTTCAACCCTTCTTTTCCTGTGATCTTCATATTTCAAAAGATAATAAGAGGGTTCCTGTGTATTCCTTTTCTCTCCACTTGAAATTATGACCATAAGAGTTAATGCCAAACATAAATAATCTTCCAGGTTCTAAACACTTCTCATGTATTGTAATCCATGATATCGTTTGATATCTCCAAAAGATGGGTAATTTGCAAAGTTTATAGAGATCTTCAAAGTTTTGGCAGAACTCCTCACTTTCAGGAACCAAGGATCTTCTGTCATCTAAAAACTACCCAAAGGCTTTTCACAATGAAATCCAAAAGACAACTGCAAGCTTTGTTGTTTTGGCTGCTCTGGTTTAACTGAACCAGCTCACAAGCAGTTTGCAAAAGTTATATGGCATATCT
>NW_005054334.1:967186-972611 GCF_000277835.1 Geospiza fortis | reverse complement strand
TGGTTGCAAGTCTTGTCAGATCAAGAATGTACTACGTGCAAGCCTAAAAGGAAAACTGCCTTCTTTGCCCTAAGAGAGGTTTTTCCAAGAAGTGTGAGTTTCACAAATTGAACATGAGCATTTTCGCATTTTCAAACAGTTTTCAAGGTTTTGTGTGTTTCTACTCATTGTAGGAATGTTCTGGTCATCCCTATGAGAACTTGCCTCAGATAAACAAACACAAAGGTGATGCCCTGATAGTCCCATGTGTAGCTATTACCACATGGATATTGGATACATGGATATTGGCTTACCTGATGGACCCTACACACTGCTTTAATGGGAGAGCTGGAAGGCCCTCTTGACCCTGCCGGCTCTGTGCTGTGTCCTCCAGTTTGCCTGCAGCTTGCCAAATCAAAGAGGTGGACAAAATACAAGGACTTTTGGCAGTATAAAATCCTAATGTCCTTGTCTGTGCCTTTCCTCTGAGATACCCTGCTGTGTTAGGATCTTCCTCTGCAGCAACTTGACAGTCTTTGATTTCTCCCTTGTTGTTGTTCAAGAGCTCCATTGTTACAGGGTTTTTTTGTTGAAAATACATTTTCAAATTAACTGAATATCCTTTTTTGGCCATCATCAGTTTGGGGAATTGCACGTTTGGTCTGGTAGAGCTGTGGGAAGGGACAAACATGAAAAGATACAGGTGTAGGCTCTCTATTAAAATTGTTTTTTTGCTCAAAGTGAAAGTATCCGCCCTGTTCAGTGTTTTATGCAAAACTGTCTCAGAAGTGTCAGTAACTGAAACAGCATTCTCCACTCTGAGAAACCCATCTATGCCTCTGCTGAGTTAGAAACTAGCAGCAATGATGTGAGTAGCATGCATTTTTGAGTCAGCCTTTGTGTCTCTGCTGGACTATTCTGCAGCTTCAAAAAAACAGTGGTAATCTTCAAAGTACAATGAACATACAGGCAGACCACTCCAGACAGACATGAGTGAGAACACTCCTGGACTCTGGTTTATGTCAGGGGTAGAATCAGCACCAAAATGGCTCAAAAGCCTGAGCAAAAATTACTGGGGAATGCCCCATGGTATGTACAGCTCATTTCAGATCAAATATGTGAGAGTCCTTCTGCCTTTTAAAAATTTTTTGGAAACAGTTGATCAGGATGGACTTTTCAATATTACTTTTGCACTCTAAACTCCATTGTCCAGAAATGTTTTCAGAAATGAATGCTTAAAGGAAAATAGCTCCTTCACTGTAGCATAGGCTAAGCCAGGACTTCTACTTTTCTTAAAACAAAGAGGATGTTGATCTCTAAGCAAATACCTGAAGCAGGCAAAAGCCATTTGATCTGTGTTATCATTAGATTTAAAATGCTGCTTTCTGGCAGTATTCCTGTAAGGAAATGGAAGCATGCCTCTTGGGGGGCTCAGCTCCCAGATCATTTCACAGCTCTCCATGACCTTGCCAGCAGCCTGGCCATGTACAAAAGGCAGGGTTACGTTTCAGTTCTCTCATGTAGATGCACTGTGCCCTGCTACCAGACCTATTTTCTATGTTTACTGTAAATGCAGGCCACCAGCACTTCCCAGAGAGTCAGAACTGCAGCTGTGCTAATGACATCTCTTCTGACAGAAAAATCCATGTTGCTAATCCTTTAGAGAAACACATGAAGAAAAATTACCGGTAAATGTTAATTGTTGACCTGAATTATTGAAGCTGATCTCATATCAAATGGACTCTGAAGTCTGAATTTGTTTGTGTGCAAGAGAAATGAGAAAATATGCCACAGGCTTTTGATGAATATGGTATCTTGTTGACAATCTAATGTCACTTGCTCAGAAAGGGATTTGCCCCTGGGCAGAGAGCCAGAGCAAGGCCAACGCATCTCATATCCCACTGCAGGTCCTTGTTGAGAGCGTGAGCAGGATTAAAGCAATTTATCGTTCCTGTGCTGACTTCTGCACAAAGTCTCAGCATGTTTGCACATGCAGACACCGTGAAAGTAGCAGGATTGGACCACCAAAGGGAAAGGCTAATACAAATTCTTTTCCATTTTTACAGTAGGTTAAGACTACATTAATAATAGTCCTCTTTTAAGATAAGCCTTTGATCTTCTTTCTTACACTGTTTCTCCAATTAAATCCTCTTCACACCTTTGTCTGGATAAAGCTTTGACTCCAGAATGCAGTATCTGCCGTGCTGATACAAAGCAGATGGCCTGGTTTGCTTTTCAGGCAGTACAAATCAGATGTTCACTGTTCTACAATGGCAGATACCCATATTGTATGTTTATACTCATATTGTATGTTTAGCTTTTGCTTAGGTTTTTGGGTTTTGGCTTCATTGTTGTTTTGTTTTGTTTGTAAATACAAAGTCTAAATGGGAATGCTGGGAGACTCATACACTCCATCATCTACGCTATTCAAACAGGTTCTCTTCCTTTTCTTATACTTCACTATAAGCACCTAATTACCCAGCCTAAATGAATAGAAGTACTCTTGACATATCTAAAAATAAAACATTTAGGCATCTTCCTTCCAGACATAACTTAGTTGTGGTTTTAATTGCATATATCCTAACATGATATCTGTAAGTATGTAATTTTTGTACAAGAGAACCCTCAACATGTTCCCACTCCCACACGAACCATAACCATGAATAACAGTACTGACATTACAGAGTGAGTTTGAATTACTTTGAATTATTCAAAGAAACAGGTCCTCCTTGACCCTGTGTCCCTCTGTGTATGAAAAGAAAGTCATTAGTGGAAATATTGTAGTAGAAACACAGAGTCAGCTGAACATGTGCAAGTCCACTAACTTCCCAACAGAAGATGTCCTAGCTGTTTTATCTGTGAGCACATTACTGAAAAGGAAGAAGAAAATACACTGGGAATTTAAGAAGAAACTCTCACAACACTGTGCATTTCTTACATTGAAACTCTCATAATACTGTGCAATTCCTTACTGTAATTATGCCAAATTCTAGTATCTATTATACATATCATAGGTTGTCTAGGCTGCTGCAATTTATTATCAGATAGAAAAATATGTAATTAAAAAAACCCCAAAACCAGATTCTCTTGTTAACTGCTCACACAGAATTATAGAATAACTTTGCAGGAATACAGGATTGAGTAGGTTTGTGTCTGTCTTATCCTGTTTTATCCTTAAGCATGGATCATCTCTTTCCAAGCCTAGACCTAGAAGGGAAAGCTGCTCACAGACTACCTAGGCTTCCTACTGTGACCATCACCAAAATACTGGCCTGCAAAGTGCTGACAAGCCAATAAAAGGTGATGAGAAATTTGGATTTTTGGTGGTAAAATGGCTTTTTGCATAATCTTCATTCCAGTGTTACTCTGCTCGGTGTGAGAAAGAACCCAGGGTCAGGTTTGCAATAGCAGAAGAGAACTAATTGTACTGAGACATGGGCATGGTCCAGAAGGGACTTTGGCTCACACTGCAGGGAAGGACTGAAGCATGTTTACTGCCATCTCTTTCCCCTGGGGTTTCAGAGTCTCCCTTATCTTTCTGTGTATCTCGAGGATCTGAAGATGTCTTGAAAAATAGCTCAGCAATTTGTTCCTCATGCAGCAAGTACCGCTATAAATGTCAATAAACCAGGCTTTCAGGAGACATAGTGCAGTTGTCTTATCAAAACACTTCACATATAATGAAAGTGTTTGGTATATAAAAAAAAATATCTTTCCTTGCAGAAGAAACAGTTCCCAAATGTGTTTTATCACGATACCTTGGGCATGCAGCATACATCTGTGTAGACACAGATTAACTTCTCATTCAGTGACACTTCATATTATCACTGGCTTCCTTTGATACTTCTGCTTTAAACTGGTAGTTAAGATATCACTAGTTCAAGGGAGTAAAGTGACTACAAAAAAAGCTGGAATCTCAGAAGACTCATGCTTGACAGTAGGAAAAAATACTCTTATCTATGTATGACTACATCCAATCTGGCTCATAGGCTCAAAGTATTGCTTTCAGCTTAGATATTTGAAACAGCACAACGATTTCAGTGCCAGGGCACTCTGCTATAGAATTACACTATCAAAATTGAAATGAAGACAAGCTGAGGGCTTGGCATAACCTGGTATTTCAGGACAGAACTGAGATGTACTGAGTGTGACCATGAAGTTTTAAGGATGAAAAGGGAAAATGGAAGGTCTCCTGACATCTTCTATTAGGGAATGCAAAGTGAAGAGAGAGACTTTTGGGCTTGCAGTCATTCACGGTAGGTTCTAAGAAAAATGTGAAGTATTAGCACCAACATATGAATATGTGGGACTACACACACAAAAATGAAACAGACCTAAAGCCCCCATCACAGGATTAACAGTCATAACAACCTGAGGACTTGGTGAGTTCTTTTTTTGACTTGCTGAAATAATGTTTGTGGGCCAATTCAGATAGTCAGTCAGTCAAGGTCAGGTAAGGATTATTTGGCTTGGTGGAGGAGAGGTTGTGGGATATTCTTTTGGTCATGAATTACAGAGACTTGGACTTACTTTGCTGAAATGTACTCCTTTAGATGTTAGATATTTAGACTAAACCCATTATGCAGGTCCCAGTTTCAGGGCATAGACACAGAAAGGCAGCTCTAAAGGGAATTCTCACATATCTCGGACACCTACTTCAGGAAGAGATGAAGCACTCTCTGCAGCAAACTATTTCTCTCCTTCAGCTACAGAGAGAGCTTGAAAAACAAGTGTATACGAGGCATTCAACTTTCTGACAAAGCCAAAGGAGGAGAGTCTGTTTCCACCCCCAGAAGAATCAATAGGTTTGTACTGAACTAAAACGACTCTACATTTAGGCTCTTTAGATTATGGAATGATCCTTACAGATCCAACATTTAGGTTCTTTAGATGAAAAGAGAGCAGATAGAAAAATACTTTGAATTTCCTCCTGTGCAGACATCCTATCGAGGGACGGCTCATTTAATGAGGCATCACTTAAGTGTCAGGCACAAGCAAATTACCAAACCCCATTACAGTGCTCCAGGAAACAGCTGCTCGCCCCGGCACTGAAGGAACGCGGCGATTGATTCGAGCAGCGTACATGATGACTATCCACGTGTCGCAGGCGAAAAGCGAACTACAAAACCTCTTGCACACATCAAGAGATTCCTTTGCCATGTCACCTTAGCCAGAATTGCACATATGATCAACCGTAACTGAACGACGATGTCCAGGAGGCAGCTGGGCACGTACGGGCGGATGGTACGGCGGAGGACACAAAACGCAACCCTCTCATGACAGCAGATACGAGGGTGTAATGAGAAAGCAGTGAGACAGCTGGGAATATTGTGTGGGAATACTGGGTGGAAAACCGGAGTAAGCAGCGCACCCTCCTGGAAGAGGCGGCACGGGAAGCCTCGGGCACGGTTTCGGGCACGGAGCGGCCGAGCGCCGGGGCGGTGGC
>NW_005054334.1:933519-967176 GCF_000277835.1 Geospiza fortis | reverse complement strand
CCCGCAGGCCCCGGGGCTCGGCTCCGGGGCGAGGGTGGTGGTTCCCTTCCTCGGGCATCGCCATCCTCAGCAGCCGCCTGAGCCGGGGATGAAATGCCCTGCCCCGCCGGGCAGCTGGAGCCCTCGGCCCCGTCCCTGCAGAGCCGTCCCTGGCGGCGGCCGGGGTGGTAGGCAGTGCGTGGTGCCCAAGGTGGGCAGAGCCGAGGTGGAAGTCGGCGACTCCGCTTGCGGCTCAGCCCCCGGGTGGCAGGTGGTCTGCGAGGAGCTGCGAGTGGACTCGATGTTCCTTACGGGCCCCTTCCAAGCTGAGACCTTGTGCTGTTAACTTGCGTGAGTTTCGTGGATTCGGCGGTTTTTCCGGGATGAGTGGTACCTTTCCTTACCGGAGCGGCAGCCCAAGCTCCAGCTCTCCATCAGTACTGCAGCGCTTGGGCCTGCTGCTGGCAAAGGCCATGTGGGAGGCCTGGGTCAGCCTGGAGCAGTGTGGGGTGTGTGGCTGCTCTGGGGGCAGTTGGTCTGGCTGGCCCCAGGAGCTGCTGGTCACACCTGGTGTGTGGGTAGGCGGGCTGGGGGGGGGACAGCCTGGGGCAGGAGAGCTTGCAGTGTTTGACGAGTGTGAGTAGACTGTGTCTCCATGGTGTCCCCATCCCTGCGGAGTGGTTTGGGCTCATGTGCAGCTTGAGACCCCAAAGGACGTATGTGCTCCAAGCTGACATAGCTTCTTCTAAGGCTGAAGGTTTGGAGTATTGGACGGTTCCTGCAGCTGCTTGTGTGGTGTGTGTGTGCCCACTGGAGCAGTGCGGTTGATCACTGAAATAGGATGGCACCCGTGGTACCAGTTTTTAATGTGATGAGAGCACATAGAACCAGACTGAGGCAGTCTTTTAAAGCTGCTAAGGCTGTTTTGTGGTGGTAACTCTTGTCACTATTGGCCTGGTTCGAACTGGTGGGGAATTAGAGGTTGTGTGTCTGTTACCAGTTTGAAGTGATCTTTCCCCCAGAATTTAGATTTTGAATGTGGATGTGGTGTCCAAAAGTCATGAAATATAAATCAGGTGCTGTTGTCTGAGTATTTCTGACATTCAGCTTGTAAATGGATCTGTTTTCACAATAGTTTCATCACAATTGCTTTTATTACTAGGAGTAAGACTTTGTTTTCTGGATGGCAAGAAAGAAGCTGTGGTCTGATTTGTCTTTCTGAATTGTTTTTTAATCTTGATTATTGCTATCTAATATGATCAATATGTATTGATCATGACCGTGTGGAGTGGCTGATGTGTTTTATGCTTAGCTTCTTAAGGCAGAGTTTTTATATGCCAATATCAGATTTTGAGTTTGTTTGCTCAAACTTTCCTCACCACAGTACAGTCAGTAATCAGGAATGCTTTTGCATTCTCTTTCTTTTTCCTGCTCCACTCTATGTTCCTTGTCTCCAGAATGAATGAAATGAACTTGAGTCCTGTAGGGATGGACCAGCTGACCTCCTCCTCTGTGAGCAATGCCCTGCCAGTCTCAGGAAGTCACTTGGGCTTGGCAGCGTCACCCACTCACAACGCCATACCAGCACCAGGTAATGGGGGAGGGTCCCACACGGGGTGTTGTAGCTCCTGCTCTGTGTTCTGCTGTCACAGCAATGGTCCTAACTGGGCAGCAGTGCCTGCTCTGATAGCCAGTCATACCGTAGGTAGTGAAATGGTGCGGAGTTGGGGAAGGGGAAACCATAAATTGTTGCTTATGTGGGCAAAGCAAAAGGCACGAGTGCTTGTTGAGCTTATGCTTTAGTGGGAGCCTCGTTTGGTTTTAATGGGGTGATTTGCACTGTGGGTGAGTAGTATCAGAACTCTTTGAAATTAGGGCTGTAGCTGAAAATCTCTCTTCATCTATGTCTAATTTCTCTCAGGTGAAAAATCACTTGTATAACAAAACTGTTTTCATAGCTCTTCTTTCCAGGGGCCTGCACAGACAGAAGTCCATTACAATTGTCAAATAGAAGCAAGGGCTATAAAATGTAAAAGATTTAGCCATATTCAGGCATGCTTCTCACTTCTGCGATAACTGATCCTTTCTTTGATGCCTGGCACCTTACTTGGACAGTGCCATGCTGTGTTTCCTTAGGGCAAGAGCTCCTGGGGAATTAGTAATCTCTTTGTTAGCTTATGCGTTCATCAACTCAGGGAGTTCTGTTGAATTTAAATGGGCATTTTCTCTTGCAGGCTTGCCTGTTGCAATTCCAAACCTGGGCCCCTCCTTGAGTTCCTTGCCCTCTGCTCTGTCTCTGATGCTCCCAATGGGTATTGGGGATCGAGGAGTGATGTGTGGTATACCAGAGAGAAACTACACCCTACCTCCACCACCATACCCTCACCTGGAGAGCAGCTATTTCAGACACATTCTACCTGGTAAGTGCTCTGGTGCTGATGGATGGGAACAGTAAGAGCAACTGTTTTAAGAGCTGTCTGTTTCTGTCCTGAAGCAGGAATGACTGACAGCATGACAGAGCTGTTGTTTCCTTGAGTTTGTCTGGAGACTGTTGTGCCATTTACACGCTTTATTTTCAGATATCTGTTTCTATATTTGTGTATGAAAAGAATTGCAGGGCATTTTCTATTTAAACCTAACCTTTGATTGCTCCACCTGCTTTGATTTTAGGATTAACAGAAAACAAAGCATGCCCGGTTTCTGTCTCCAATGGCTTGTAGCTTGGAATTTGCTTCTATTTTTCTAGTCCAGTAGTCTGAAGCAATATTTAATATGTGCATAATGGGAGGTTACAGGAGTTCAAAGTTCAAAGAGGGCATCAGCTGTGGTGTTGGGCACTTTCCCACCCATTTAACCCGTGGCACATTTTTTCTTTATTTTTCTTCAAGGTTGATTTCCAAAGGTGTAAGACACTGACTTCTATCTTGATTCCTTCCTCACACGTGCTTTGGAGTATAAATGTAGAATTTTACATGTCAGTATGTGAAAACACAGACATTGAAACTTTAAATGTGCTCCCGGTTTTGTTTGGTAGCTAAGATTGACAGGGTGGAAGAGGTAGTTAAACTTCTTCAAGGTGACTCACTGAGTGTTGTTGGTTCAGCCTGGGTTAGGAATAAACTAGTGGGCCAGGTCTCCTGCAGCTACTTGTTGACTGATGGCTGAACTTTCCAGCTGCTTAGGAGTAACCTTTCCTACTGCACTGCATGCCTGCTGCTCAGTAGACAAGGAGACTGTGCACTAGGACCAAAGGTATTTGCCATTTTCTGAGCTGGAATAATCTTCCTGTGATGTTTTATACAGTTCTTCTGTCAGTCATCTTGCTGCCATCAAGGATCCTCTGTGTTCAAGCCACAAGGCAGCATTGCATGCAGAAATATTTCATGCAGCTGATTAAATTAAACGGTTAATTTTTTGGCTTCTTGTGCTGCAGAAAGAGTATCTGTGTTTGCATCCTTGTGATAACAAACATATTTGAATGGAAAACTCTTACGGAACAAGTGGCTCGTAGAGTTGAAGGCTAAAAAGAAACATGCTGAGTCATCTTGCAGAATCTGCAATATCTGCCTCTGTGTCTGCTGGAAATAATGTTTACTTGAATGTGCTGTTGCATTTCTTCCGAAGATTTTTGTTTGTTTGTTTTTAGTATGTAAACACAGTTTAGTGTTTCTTCATATCTTAAGTTTCAAGGTTGTTTGATGTTGAGAACCTTCCCAAAACTACCAGAAGAGATGGTAGGGTTTCTGATTTAAGTTCAACCAAGCTATTGTTTTAGGAGAAACAACATGCTTTCATGTTAGAAAAGAGAGCAGATGACTCATGAAGTCTGTGCGAGAACTTGTCTTTGTCCTCCAGAATTGCAATTGATGACCTCTGAGATGGACAGTTATGCCACTTAGTATTAGAGGAAGGAAGCAGTCATTGTTAAAACTTGAATACCTAAGCAAAAATTATGTGTCCTGGAGAATTGTTTCTGTTTCTAGCAAAGATTAACCAGGAATGACCAAATTATAGACTCCACTAGCAGTCCTTCATCCTTGTGAGCTATTTTTTGGGAATGAAAAATTAAGCCTAAAATGTGAAGAACCTCTTTCTCATTCGATCTTTGTACTGAGCAGCCTGGGTGGAATTCTCCCATGAACTTGGGTGTTCAGACTTTGAGGAATAACTAGAGACCTGCTCTATTGGGTGGAAACTCTGAATTAGTTGTCAAGTGGTACTTTGACAAGAGTGTTAGGCTGGCATGTGTTTGTAAGCCATATTTTAGAATCCATTTTAGTGGATTTGAATTGGAAATAATGTAGAGAACATTATTAGTAGTAGTCTTCAGGGATCTGAGTGTATCCTTCAACAGATTTTTATTCAAGATTTGAAAACAGATGTAATCTCACTCCCTTCTTTTTCTCCCTCTCTTCCTATCAGGTATCTTATCTTACTTGGCTGACAGACCACCACCTCAGTACATCCATCCCAACACTATAAATGTTGACAGCAATCCAGCATTGTCAGTCTCCAACAATCCCTCAGCCCTGGATCCCTACCAGCCCAGTGGGACCGTGGGGCTGGAACCAGGGATTGTCTCCATGGACTCCCGCACAGTGAACACACATGGTCCTCAAAATCTGCATCCTAGTGACAGCCACGAGGTAGCACTGGATACTACAATCGCCATGGAGAGCGTTTCCAGGGTAACCAGCCCCATCTCTACAGATGGGATGACAGAGGAGCTTACAATGGATGATGTAGCTGGGGATCATACACAGATCCCAAATGGCTCCCGGAGCCATGAACCTTTAGCCGTAGACACAGTGGGCAGTAACTTGACATCGGACGCTGTGGGACACGGTGCCGTCATTCCCATTCACGGTAGCACTTTGGAACTCCCTGTTGTCATGGAGCCTGACCACATTGCCGGGCGGGTGACAGGGATATCGGACAGCACACTAAATGACCCCATTCATACTGTGGCCATGAGCACCAACTCCGTGAGTGTGGCGCTCCCTACCTCACACAACCTCGGTTCCCTGGACTCAGTAGCCTTGCATGAAGTGGGCCTCAGCCTGGAGCCCGTGGCAGTGTCTTCCATAAGTCAAGAAGTAGCCATGGGGCCAAGCCATGTCGATGTGTCTGCAGACAATCTTGCCTTTGTACCATCATCTCTGCAAATGGAAGACTCCAATTCCAACAAGGAAAACATGGCAACCTTGTTTACCATATGTGAGTGGACATTTCATGCTTTTTTGGGCTAGGGTTTGCCATGTAGCTATTGTCTGGTGTGGCTGGACTCTGGGTGCTAGTCTTACAGATTTATGGTTATTTAACAAGTGCAAAATTTGAAACATTTGCAGTGCCAGGCTAACTGTTTTGAAACAGCAGTAGTTGGAAGTAGTAGGAGACGTAGGAGGATGTTTTAGCATAATTCTCTTTGTATCATTTTCATCTTGCCATGAGGTTGGAAGCTGAATCTTGGTGAAGCTCTTGATTTGGTGGATATGCTTATTATCCTTTCCAATGAGACTTCTGTTTTTATAAAGTCACATCACAAGTGACTCTTCTTGCCCCATGAAAAATACAAACACCACCACAGGCCATACTTTCCATCAAATGGGTATAATTTTTGAGTATGACATTACATGATTTTGCAAAATTTATATTAAACCATGAACAATCATCATGAAAGTGTTATTCTAAATAGGAAAAAAGAGCAGAGAGGGAAGGAACTTTATAATATTTCTAATTATTCTCATCAAAGGACTTTAGTCCAGAGGTTAGTAGATCTTATAGGAAGAAAAGAGCACTGGGTTTTGTATTGCCAGTCCTGTTATTATTCAAGGAGTGGTGTTTGAGAACTGAGAAGTTCTCATTTGCTGGGAGAGAGATTTGCACTTCCACCTGCAGGATGTCTGGCTTCCTGCTTACTGAAACATAAGGCCAGCTTTTATATTCACTTTTATTATCTGTGGTAGCATTGCTGAGTGCTGCTCTTCATCCAGTCTGGCCCTACAACTGCCAGAACCCAATGGCTTGCTTTGCCTGCAGAACATATTTTAAGAAATTGAAAGATACAGTGCCTTGGTTAGCAAGGGAAGAGATGCAGTTTAGTGCAAAGTGTCTAGTCAGTCAGACATTTGGATTAATTTGTTAAGATTTCATTCTGTGGGATAAAATACAACTTCAAATCAGGTGGGCATAGAACTATGATGAATTTACAACTCCTAGAGGAAGAGTTTTACAGTTGACGCACTCAGAGGTTCCTACAAGCATCTGTTGCATATTGAACAGATAATGATCCAAATACTGTGATATCCAACATGCTTGTGGTGAAATAACTATTCTTCCTCTCTTAAAAGTGAGATTTGATGTGCTAGCTTTTTGTTGTTATAGTTAGCATAGTCCTAAGCTGTTTTCCAGACGATGCTCCCCTTTGGTAGGACATTAAAATGGCTGTTGCATGCCTTGTGCTTGCATGTGATTTGCAAAATAGATTCTTGACTTGGAGAGGTTTAAATTTTAACTTTTTGTTGATGTTTTTAAACTTCACCTGAATTAACAGGAATTTGTGTCCAGACAGGTGACAGCAAGGACAAGGCGTTGTTTTAGATCCCCTTAGTGGTTTTTCCTCAGATATTAGGAGTCAGGGCCTTTTACAGAAAACTTTTTACTGTTCCTAAGCAGGAAATAAAAAGTGTGCCTTTGCTACAGTCCTGAATGTTTGCAAACGCTTTTAAGAAGCGTTTTTTTTGGTCATCTTTGTTGACAGTTCTGGGTATCCAAATCAGAGAAATAATGACTAATTTTCTTTTTTTAATGATTTGGCATGGACAGTAATGGAAAGTATATTTAACTTTCTGCGGAATGTGAGATTTTTTGTTTTCCAACATCTTAAAAATGTATGAATGGTTGAACTTCTCCAAGTGGAAATGTCCCATGCCTAGAACTTTTCTTCCTCTGCCTCTCCATGGAGCTGGTCCACAGACCCATAGTGGGTGTGTGCTAGGCAATGCTTAAAGGCAGCTGTTCCACACAGTGGTTCTCATTACTCAGGTGTCGCTTGTTGCTGCTTTACTCCTACATGTCACCAGTGCACATGGAATAATGCTTACATAGTCTCTACCTAATAATTTTTTTAGTACTTTCCTATCTGTTAATGTGTAGTTGCTCAAACTGTATTTTATGAGGTCAAATTCTGGTGCCCTGGTATATCAAGGAAGTATCTGGAAAATATCTTAAAGCATGTAAGGATGGAACTGCTGTCTGAGTCTGCTGAAGGCTACTTCTGTCATAGGTCTTTTATACTGGAGCTGGGTCATCAAGAGGCCAAAGAGGGTCTTTGTGGAGATCCTGATTAATTACCTGAACATCTTTCTTCTTCAGAAGAAGAATTACTTATCAGGAGAGTGCAGAGTAGGTGTTGGTTGTTCCATCCACAGAGAATTCTAATGACATCCATCCTTTTGCTAGATTAAATTGTAATGCTATAGAGAGCATTTTATGCTGTACTTTCCCTCAGATTTATTAGACTGAAGACTTTCACTGGTTTCTTCTATAAGAGTACTTCTGCTGAATGACAGATTAGGAAAGCGACGCTACTGATTCTTCTTGGACTTTTGTTTTTGTTGCATTCAGTGGCATACTCATCCTGCATGAGTTTGCTGCAGTGAGACCTTCAAGAGCAGCAGTGAGGTCAGGTTTTTGCTACTGTGATTTACACATAGTCTGAATTTAAATGGAGGTTAGGGGATTTGTGGTTCATATTCGGAAAATTTTAGAAGGATGACCTTACTGGTTCATTTGCGTGGTTGTCCTTGAGGTTCTACATGCAAGAAGTGTTTCTGCTTAATTCCAAAAACATAACCAGTTAGAATATGTTTGGTTTTGTTAGTCATAGATTTTTCTGCCAGTAGAGTTCGTTTCACTTGCGATCAGAGTGAAATTCGCTTTTCCATCACCAGCACTGGGGAGGTTATCGTTCATTTTGCAGTAGCTTTGATGAAGAGTGGGCTCTGTCCCATTGCTAGATTCCCCTGTACGGATAATCTGGAATCTAGGTCATCAGTTTACCATCAGGAAAGTAGGTGGAGATCCTCACATTTGATCTGAACTGGATAGAAACTGACATGTATGTCAGTGCCCACCTGACTGTAAGAACATGGTCCATATTCTTCTGAGTAAAAGCTGATAAGTGGACAAGTTGAACATGACAGAAGCAGCCTTTGGCAGGAGCTGAGCTGAAGCACATTGGTAGGGAGCTGATTGCACTGTAGGAGCTGTTACATGTTTTTAATGCCTGCTGTCCCCTTCTGTCTCTGCAGGGTGCACGCTGTGTGACAAGGCGTATCCGTCAGACTGCCCGGACCACGGGCCCGTCACCTTTGTCCCCGACAGCCCAATCGAGAGCCGAGCCAGGCTGTCCCTCCCAAAGCAGCTGCTCCTCCGGCAGTCCATCATGGGAGCTGAAGCAGGTAAGGATCACATTACTGGGCACTTCCCTGCAGCACTTTAAAATACACTCGCTGCTGAAATCCAAAACCGTAGGGCGATTAATGTGGGAAAGAAACACCATGAGAGAGAGATGCTTCCCTCTTCTGTAATCGCCCTGACTTACATTATCCATGAGCTTCTTGTGGTCTGGTTACTGCTTAGACTTCAGCTATACCACAGGGCTGCTGCCATGGAGTGTGGCACTTCTTAAGGTTAAGCAAGGTACAGGTTTTTTTATTGTGCTAAACAGCCCAGGCACAGCTTTGATAAGAAAACAATGCTGCAATTGCGTTGGAAGCTGACAATTAGAAGTCATAGAGGAGAATTCTGTCTGCTTGTTCATGAGCTTGGTTTGCTACCTTCTGGGTGCTCTCATTGGAGTATTGATCACAAGTGCCTGTTTTTTTCCCCTCCTTCATTTACATTTGGCATGTAGACTGTGACCTTGCCACTGGATGTGGACCTTGAAGAGTACAGTGCAGTACCCTAAGGATCTGAAGGCTAGAGAAGAATGCGATTATTGGCTTGTTTAGTGATGCTGCTTGTTGAGAGTAGATGACATCTGTTCTTTTCAAGATGCACTAGTTTTCAGTTTATTCCTAAGAGCTATTCAGTGTATTCATGTAGACCTATATATATATATATACACATATACATATATATATATATATATAAATGTTTAATAATAAATAATATACACGCAGGAATCCCTTTGCCTCTGGGGAGAAATGCAGAAGCTGCTTAACAATGCCCAGCAACAATTCTGGAAATTCCTGGGGATTAGGTAGGCAAAATGTAGTTACTGAAACTAGTATTTTCTGCTTCTGCAGAAAGTGCCATGAGACCTTTCATTGGTACAAGTGGCTAGGATGTTAGTTTTATAGCTTACTGAAAAATAAATTACTTGCTTTTGACCAAATAAATATTTGTAATGACACCAAAGCGGCTCCCATTAGTGTCATGTGGTGGTGGTGGTTCTTGTCTCTGGCATAGGTGTGTTTCACATGTGAAGTAGAAGCTTTGATGATCTTATGCATAGATATTACCTCTGGAGCATTATCTCATAAGCCTCCCACTTCTTTATTATGCATGATTAGTTATTTAAATAATTGATTTCTTCAGATTATGGTCTTCTAATGATAGGTGTGTGGACACGAGAAACCATTCCTGTGAGGACTTGTTTCGGACCTTTGATCGGGCAGCAGAGCCATTCTCTGGAGGTGGCCGACTGGACAGACAAAGCAGCCAGTCACATCTGGAAGGTCAGTGGTGTTACAGCTCACACAGCCTGCCAGCATGCTTTATCT
Organism: Geospiza fortis; assembly: GCF_000277835.1. NCBI lineage: Eukaryota > Metazoa > Chordata > Aves > Passeriformes > Thraupidae > Geospiza > Geospiza fortis. The sequence continues at coordinate 957,409 of NW_005054334.1, read as the reverse complement.
GGTGAAGCTACCACATGACAGCAATATTAACATTATCATCTTTGCCAAAAGTCAAAAGTAATGCAGTTTAATTGTTTAATTCTTAGTATCAGCACAGGAGAGCTCTATACCAGTGTGCTGGTAGTCAGTCCTGAAGAACAATAAGCTTCTTTAATGCCTTCTCTTTTAAAGGGCCGTATGTGGTTTCAGTATTTGTGTGGAATTGCTGCAGAGATTGTGTATGAATTACTAGGCAGCAGTTGTTTGTTTGTTTTGTATCTTTGTTCATTGAAAGTTCCCCCAGGTGATGAATGATTTGTTTTAGGAAAGTCAATTTAAAGCTTTCTTTTCCCCATCATTTCATTTGCAGAAAGTAAATCTGACCTATATAAATAAAACATGTACTGTTTGCCCAGATTTTGTTATTCACAAGACTTGGTTTGTAAGAAATGCAGCCAAATGCATTTCTGCTGGAAGGTAAAGGTGAGAAGGATGCTGATAAACAGGTTTTCTGGCCTCCTTGCCAACAGAGGTCAAGGTGCCTGTATGAAGAGGAAAGTAAGGAGTGAAAACAGGGCTGTGGTGTTGGCAGTGGCAATGTAGACTTCCTAGCTTGTTCTAGGTAAACACATCCTCTCCTAAAGAAAGAAGCTGGCTTTCACTGCATTTATTGCCGTGTTTTGTCCTAAGGTTGCATTTGTCTTTCCTGGTAGATCTATCACAACGGTGTCCTGGAGTTCTGTGTCATCACAGCTGATGAAAATGAATGTAACTGGATGATGTTCGTACGCAAAGCCAGGTGAGAGCCACCTGGACTGTGCTAAGGAGCTTTGAGTCTGAGCTGCAGGCTCGTAGAAAGCTGTACTGCAGAATGAAGGTTGACCTTCATTCAACTTAAGTTGACCTTGGTTGTCCTTTTGATTTTAATACTTTATTTACAAAGTGTCCCTGAGTTCTTTTGGCCAAGTTCCAAGCCCCACAGCTTGTGAGACCTGTCCATTTCAGTCTGTGATGGAAACTATCCAGGCTGGCTTAAGTATTGCTCCATCCATGGTCCACTGAGAAGGCTGAACCTCTCTTATTTCTCTGTGACACAAAGTAGATTTCTCCTGCAGTTCCATTTCATTGTTCCTATATGCAGGAGTCAAGAACTGTAATGTTTAATCTCCCACTGCAGTGGGGCAGACTTTTTGCTGGTTTCAGATACTGGGAACACACATATGCAAGCTACTGCTTCAAAAGATGAATGACCACGTCTTGGAACTGGTCCTCAAGAGGACTTTTTAAAGATAATGTTGCTTCCAGACATTACTGATATTTTTTCCATCATGCATTCTCTATTTCTTAAGGGATTTTCTATGTAAATGAATCTATGTGTATGAAGAATCTATGTGTATGAAAAATACATAGATTTTTGTAGTTTGTTAGGAGATCATAAACTCATTTCTCTCAGCCCACTCAAATATCTATTGATAATTTTCTCAGAAGTGTTGTGAGAAACACATCATTTGGTGGAGGACATTGACTCTCGAGGTTTAGTTTTTCTTTCCTTTAATAAAGAAGGACAGAAGTGACAGACATACAAGTTTTTATAATATACTGACAAGCGCTGCTGTTCCTATTACCTTTTTATAGGAATCTTTCCTTTTTCCTTTTCCCTTCCTTTTTTCTTTTCCATTCCTGTCCCTCTCCCTCTCCTCTCCTCCAAAAGTCATTACTTTTGAAGGGCTTTTTTCCTTAGCTGTTGTTATTGCTGTAGGAACCGGGAAGAGCAGAACCTGGTAGCTTATCCTCATGATGGAAAAATTTACTTCTGCACCTCTCGGGACATCCCCCCTGAACACGAGCTTCTCTTCTATTACAGTCGGGACTATGCACGACAGCTTGGTAAGTAAGAGCTCTTTTTTCTTGACTTTACAGGGAGTATCCAGCTTGAAATCCCTTTCAGTGCCATCTCTGGGCTCTGTGACTTGGGACTGCATTGTGTTCCTTTTCAGTTCCCATTGGTGCATGTCACAGTTTCCTTTAACATTTCATTACTACAGAGTACCATAATTTAAAAGAAACATTTCCCCACTTAATTCCACTGCTCAGAAGTAAAAGATTATGAAGATTTTTTTTTTGAAGAAAAATAGTATTCTGTTCATCCAGGGCTAAGGGAATTCTGGAGCTGAAGATGGTCCTATCCTCCCCCAGCTGGGATTGTGATAATTTAGATTTGGGTGAGCTGTGCTCAAAACTGTTCCAGAGTTTGGCCCCTCAAAACATTTTAAATGACCTACCTGATACAGCTGGAAAGCAACACCAGACAAAGGTGAAAGAACAAAGGTGAAAATCTCTGCACCTGGCTTTGCTACCACAGACTAAATGGTGGTGGTCCTTGTTCAAGCTCTGTTAGGCTTTACTGTGCCTCATTACAAGTGATGTTTTTGTGCCCAAAGGTGTCCCTGAGCATCCAGACATGCACATCTGCCACTGCGGGAAGGAATGTGCTTCCTATGCGGACTTCAAGGCCCATTTGAGCAGCCATATTCACAACCACCTCCCCAGTCAGGGGCACAACAGCAACCACGGGCCAGGCCATGGCAAGGAGAGGAAGTGGAAGTGCTCCATGTGCCCTCAGGCTTTCATCTCCCCTTCCAAGCTGCACGTGCACTTCATGGGGCACATGGGCATGAAGCCGCACAAGTGTGATTTCTGTAGCAAAGCTTTCAGCGATCCAAGCAACTTACGGACACACCTCAAGATCCACACAGGTGAGGGCTTTCTACAGATGCCTGTGTGAGGTCAGGGGAGAGGCTGAAGGTCAAGTTACAGGCCAGTAGACAGTGTGGGTATTTTTTTTTCCACTATTCCTTATTGGGAAATCACAAAATTCTAATTAGAAAGCTAGAAAAGAAATAAAACTGAGAGTGAAGTGCTCTCAAGTCAAGCATAGGAAGCCAGGCATTTTAAAGGACTGATGAAATATTAATGTTGTATACACAACCACAGAATACTCAGTGGGGTGGGATTTCAAGTGGTTTTCAAACTTAGTCTGAACTCAGTAACGTGCTGGGGTTTTAAACTATTTTTGGCAAAGAATAACAGAAGTACTGATAAGTTGAAAAATGGGATAAAACATAGACGTTTTCAAAGGGCCACTGACATTTGTACCTGTGTGTTTGTTAGGTAAGAGAACTTGTTTTTGCAGACAAAAGCAATGCAGTGCATCAAATGTGGTTGGGCTCCAGTAAGGCATCAGAAACAATTCCTGTGGGAAATCAGTGAGGATAGGGGTGTACTAATATACAGTAACTAGATGGTTACCATGGTTACTGTTACAAAGGAAGCTACCATTGTTTTTACTGAAGAATTCTTCTTGGATAAGACTAGTCTTTTAAGTGTTTGCCTGAATCTCTTGGTGGAAAAATGTGCAGAGCTGCTGGGGGTATTTTAAAATCCAGAACAAGGAGGCACAGTTGGTGTGGACAAAAGAAGCACAAACCCCACCTCACAAGAAAGGCTGGCTGACCACAAGCACTGGAGAAACAAGCAGCAGTGTTTAGAAGGATGAAGTGCAGAAAGGTGCATCACACTTGCGCATCAGTGGTTTGAAATAGTATCGTGGCATTGGGGCATGGAATACGGGATGAAAAGCTTTGGGAATGATGAAGTCAGCTGTCTGTTTTTTTGCATAGCTAAATATAGATTGGAACCACGTAGGTCTTTATGCTGAGTCTGAAGGAACTGCAGGAGAAAACAAGTCCTGTTCACAAAAAATCTGCCTTTCATCACAGTAAAATTTAATTTTTCAGCAATGGTCAGGGTTGTTTGCTTACTGCATTTCTTGGGACACCAAATGTTAATCTGTGGGTGTCCCTGTGTACTCCTAGGTCAGAAGAATTATCGCTGCACCCTCTGTGACAAATCGTTCACGCAGAAGGCTCACCTGGAGTCGCACATGGTCATTCACACCGGGGAGAAGAACCTCAAGTGCGATTACTGCGAGAAGCTCTTCATGCGCAGGCAGGACCTCAAGCAGCACGTCCTCACTCACACACAGTAAGTGACTTCACAGGAGCTGTTGGACTGGCCAGTGCAAGAAATAATGAACAGTCCAAGACACAATCTCCAGTTTGCAAATAGTTTGGCCTAGGGAGCATAGGTGGGTTCATCCTCTGAAATGACAGAGAAGTCAGTTCTAGCATCTGCAGTATTTCCATGACACAGTAAATTCAAAGTGTGCTCCTTGTGTTGTGAAATGGCAATCTGGAGTGTCCATAATTTTGAAGAGAAAGAGGGGTTGTTTGATTTATATTTCATTATTTGCTGAGAACTGTTTCCATGTCCCAACGTGACCAAAAAAGACAAACTTCTCAATGCTATTGTCACCGAGGACCCTGTTAGTGAACTCCACCTGTTTGCTGTAGGGCTGTGGTGCCACCCTTCCCAGCCCTTTCCTCCCTTTCCCAGCCCTTTCCTCCCTGCAGGTCTCACTCGCATGCTTGCTCGCTCCTCCTGTAGGCAGATTCCTATCCCACAGCCCTCTGCCAGGCCAGGTCTTTTGCTCTGAGAATCTCTCCATCCTGTACATTTATTCCCAAGCCAAGGTCCTCCATAAAAGCTGCTTGCCAAAGCTAGTCCCTTTGCTTATTTCATTTTCAGCATCTGGTTTTTGTACTCGCTTGGAATCCATTGCTGCTTCTGTCATGCTGCCCAGGAGCATGCCCAGGAGTAGTGCAGCCAGATGAGTGAGAGAGAGGCAGAAACACTGACTCGCTGTGCTGCTTGTTCCTACCTACCTACTGCTGGGAGGTATTTTGCAGTGTCATTACAGAATGTGTTGCAGTCTGGTAAGCTCCTCTGCATTTACAGACTGAGAGTTGTTAAAATGCAGGGGCCTTGTTTCCATACTTGTTCTTCCCTGCCTCCTCCCCACCTGCCTTTATGTAGAGGGGGAAGGAAACTTTTCATCAAGGGTGATATCTCTGTCCTTGCTAGAATGAGGACCTTAATCAGCATTTTAATACCAGCTGTCTTGTGGCAGGAGCAAACTCACTTTTTTATGTCTTGCAGAGAACGGCAGATCAAGTGCCCCAAGTGTGACAAGCTGTTTCTGAGGACAAATCACCTGAAAAAGCATCTCAATTCACATGAAGGAAAGAGGGACTATGTCTGTGAAAAATGCTCCAAGGCTTATCTAACCAAATATCACCTCACTCGACATTTAAAAATATGTAAAGGCCCCACATCCAGTCTGTCAGCCCCAGAGGAAGAAGAGGAGGAGGATTCAGAGGAGGAATTAATAGACTCTGTGAGGACTGAAGACTGTAGGATTAACAATGGAGTCTATTCAACAGGTGGTGTTCTCTCTGGACACAAATGAAGAAGAGAGGGAAACTTTCTTGGATATTACTAGTAGCGAAGGAAAAAACCCTCTTCCTTGTTTCCCCAGTCACCTGTGTATGTCAGGTGAGGAGTTTTCCTTCTGTTTTTGTCTCCACACTACCACCACTTAATATAATCTGTAGCCAGAGCACTGAACAAGACTGGACCATGCACGTACAAATGAAGAGTTGCTAAGAAGGAAATGTGAGGCAAGATTTCTTTCACACACGCTGTGCTTACTCCTCTAAATCACTCAGATTAATCCATCCAGTGCCAGGACACGTGACACACCTCACATAGCCCTTTGAGCAGAGAGCCACGAACCAGAAATGTAGCTGAGGGGTTGCAGTGACCTGTAAGCCAACTGTCCTTAACTGCTCAAGGTGTGACATGAAGAGAAACAAGGAAAAAATGGTGTTGGAACTTTTTAACTGAAGGATGTGGTTTGGCACAAAGCAAAGACTTCTCAATGCTCAGGTTTCCTTCTTAAAACAAAACCTTTTGGTTAAAAAAAAAAGGCCAGTGAAATCAGCACTTCCATACAAAGTATCCCACTACAGAAAATCAGACATTGGTTTTTGGGGAACAGTTATCCCATCTCCTCTTCTCCCTCAAGTTCACAGCCCAGAGAAGCAAGTGAAGAGATAAAAAAAGACTGTATGGACTCAGTAAGGAAGGGGCTTACAGATGATCAGACAGCGTTTACAGTATATGTTACTTATTGTGCTGTAAACCTTTTACCACCTAGAATGATGGGAGGTTTGCTGCTAATGTTATTTATGGAATGAAGATTATTACATTTGGTTGTTCTTTTAAAATAATTAAAAATGTGGCTCTTCTCTAATGTTCTTTTTTAATATTTACATATGCTGAAAAAGAATGTTCCTATTTCTGATAATGATGCTAAGAGAAATAACACCACCTTTTAATCATCTGCCTCTCCCAGGCTTTCCTGGGACATGGTATGTGTAGGAGCACCTCCATGAACTCTGATTTGCTCTGTCACTCCTCTGGCTGTGCTGCAAAAGAAGATTCAGCTGTGCTCTGTTCTCTGACAAGGTAATGGGAGGTTCCCTTGGAAAAGAGGCTTTGCTTTGGGTGCTAAATGGCCTAAGCTCTCCCTGTATGCTGTAGTTCCTAGAGAAGCTCCCAGGGTTCTTAAAATCTGAAAATGCTTGTCTCAGATCAGTATGTGACCAAAATGCTCCTGAGACAGGTGCTGCTATCTTGGTAAATTCAGGGAAATATGTGTTGCGTCCAGTAATGCAAGTTCTCCCCAAAACAAAAAGCAACTTTGAGAGCTACACTGCCAATTATATTACTAGGGGTAGAGGTAAGAGAAATCACTTACCCTCAAAGATCTTGTCACAAAGCATATACTAGGGGTAGAGGTAAGAGAAATCACCCTCAAAGATCTTGTCACAAAGCATGTATTTAAAATTAAAGCTTTGATAAACTTGGAAGTTTTCAATGGAGAGCAGTTAAAACAGCAGTGGTTCTCGTACATACACCTTCTTAAGTGTCACAAAAGCATTTGTTGTCCACACATCATTCTCTACTGCTTGGCAGAGACAGGATGGAGGCAGGAATCCCAGCACATCCGGAGTATTCTTGGTTCCTGCAGAGCCATGCTGAACACCTTCACCAGACTACAAATAGCTGAAGTAGTTTTAAAGCAGCCAGTTGCCCTCAAGGGATAGGAAGGAAAATTACAGACCGGCCTTTTCCCCAGCTGCAGTTTGCAGGGACACAATTTGCCTGTTTTACCTCACCAGCATGAACTACAGTGAGTTAGGGTGAAAAGCAGTGGGAAGAGCTTGGCAGCTGTGAGTATGATCCTACGGCTGCTTTAATACCCAGGGCAATTTGCAGCAGGAACACTCTACAGGCACCTTCAGTGTATGCAGAGAGCAAGCGCTCAGTGGAAGGTAAGAGCATCCATTGTGTTCATGAGGTAAAGCAGGTGGATGTTACATTATAAATGCAAGGAAATTTTGTGAGTCATATCCCTTGATTAGGTTCCTGATTCTGCAAACAAGGGGCTTAAGTTGGTGGTTAAACTGATACTTAAAATTTTCCTCTGTGCCATCAGGTGTCAGGCAGAAATGACTGAACAGAGTTAAGAACATAATAGAGGTTTTCACCAGTAACAGTGACCAGCTGGGATCCCAACCCCCACTATGTGTCTGGACAGCCTCTCATCCTCCTTGAGTAGCAGCTCCTTATTTTAGTTCAAATTCTCTTGAAATACATCTGGAGTGTGAAGAAAAAAACCCCAATCCTATGTGCAGTGTCACTGTATTTCAGGTGCTGTGGAACCTGGACAAAGAAACCCCTAGTCTTGGTGGGATAGAGCTGGGTTATTTCTGGTTTGATACTGGTGATATCTGTGTTAGAAATACATTCCAGGATTCTGCTTGGAGACTCCAACTTGTTGCCTGAGACCTACTCTTAAGATTTAAAAAGTTACATGGAAGATCTGTCAAAATCTGTAAACCTAGCCTCAAATTAAGGATAAATTATTTATTTACACTTGTAATTTAAGTCAATTCAGCTTTTGTTTATTTATTACGCAACTGTTGTATGAAATATTTTTCCTTACGCCCTTAGAAGGTAGAAGATAAAACTCTTTGCAGTATTCAACAAACTTCTGTGGTCACAGAATGCTCTTCTAGTGACCGTTCCATTTTATGTATCGGCTTTACATCAGCCCCTGTTTCAGGGATCATTATCTCAGGCTAAAGCAAGTAATTCAGTCTTTCAGAGCTGGTAATAGAGGCAGGAGCTTAGAGCTTAACCACACCACCACCTTTCTTTGGCTGAGATGAAGAACCCTGCAGATTGCAAGAGTCGTTTCCATGAACTCTCACTGAACAGGGGCAGTTGCAGAATACACATTAGTTGTAGTCCCATTAATTACTTTGACTTTTTGATGTTTGGTCCATCATGATTCCATTGCTGTCTCCAAATCACTGCTGCTTCTGCTGGCTGTGGAGCTGGAAGCCACAGAGTTTGCACTAGCCAGGATGAGCCTCTCTCTGTTTCCAAAAACTTCATTCACTGCAACACAAACGGAATTGCTTACATGTTACTCTCCCAGAGGAAAGAGGAGTACAGCAGGGACAGCCTGGTGAGCACCATGGAACAGAAATCCCAACCTGCTGTGCTTTCAAAGCTCTTCCCCTTAGCCCAAGTATGGAGTTGAACCTAAAGGTCAGAAAATTGCCTGCCTATGATACTTCAGTTACAAGTTCTGTTATTTTTCTTCCAGAGCATCTAGAGGTTTCTTCTACATAATTCTGTACCTAATTACTCTAAAACTGATGAGGTTTGAAGACCACATCATTAAGTTTGAATAATTTATTTCTGGTTTTAGTCTCTGGTTCCCAATAGGCTCTTAAAAGCCTTCTGCAAAAAAAAAAACATGCTGTTTAGTTACAGGTAGCTACAAGTGATCAAAACCAGTCCTCACTTTTCTTCCCATAAGTACTCAAAAAATATGATACCAAATCACATCAAGACTATCAAGAAAAAAAACAAAACATAGGTATTGTAAGAAATAAGGTATTACACATCAGCTGCAAGAACATAAATTATGTCAAGCAGTTCTCCAATTTAGAAAAAAACCCATGTTTTTTGAAGCTGAAAATGTGACCACACATACAGTCTTGGAGTATTTAAAAATACTAACCTATGGTTTTCTGTCAGAGTCACAATGCATTACTGAATACAAATACACCCTGCAAGCAAGGGGAGAACCACAACATTCAAAGAAATTAGAACATTACCTGCAGAGATCTTGCTTATGTCCCAAACACGCAGCCCTTCCCGCTCTCCTCCAAAGGCAAAGACAAACGGGAAGTCAGGGCAGCAAGCTGCACAGAACAAAACTCCCTGGCAGGGTGGGAGACAAAAAAAGATAATTTTTTTTTAAATCTTAAAATTAATTTGTCATCTGAAAATGCTTTCACCAAGCAAGTTTTAACAAATTTAATTAAGTTTCTGAAACTTCCTTCGTAAAAACATAAAATGAAAGTCAAGAGCTGCTAATTATAAACAGTTGTTCACATCTTTTTCTTGAATGTAGCAGATGCAAGCTGGAGCACCCATAGTTCTACTCAGAACATTGTATCTGGAATTTGGGACTCTAAGGCCTTAAAGCACTCTGCCAATTCCATATGGAATACTGCACTGTGATGAGAATGATTTACCCAGAATATGTTACTATTTTTCCCTATGAGATCTTAGGTAGAACAAGATTTAAACTAGACAGAAAAAGAAAAAGCAGACAGTTTATATATAAAACTTAGTAGAATCAATACATAAATATTACTATACCATTTTCATATCCCTGGAATGGACTAAACTTGGTCTGTCTCCCAGGATATCCCAAATTTTCACGTATTTGTCAGCAGATGATGTCACAAGGCACCCTTTGATCTGACTGCTTAGTTGAAGCCCTGGAAGATGAAGAGTGCAGCAGTGTGAGAGCAACAGGCAATCCCCATTTCACAGAGATTAGGATACATTTTGAAGTGAAGATACGAGAACAACCCCAATATGCCTCTCACACTAACTCCAGAACAAAGGAGCAGAACATTAGTGAAAGTTCCATGCTGCCACTTTAGTGAGGGCCAAGGGAACCATGCAGGCCTATTTTGCCTCCCAATCCCCTCAGCAGAGATTTGTTTCACATGCCTGCTACCATGATTAGCATGCACAACTTACTTGTTAAACAAAGAATCACTACACCTCAGTGCTATGGATTAAAGGCATCTTCCAGGTGTGCCTTGCCCACTTGGAACAAACAGGACACAAAGGCAATTTACCTGACACCTCTTCATCGTGAGCTTTCAGAGTAAACAGGGGCTTATCAGCGCGAGCATCCAGACAGTACACAAAGCCATCGTCCGTGCTTGCCTACGGAAACCACAGCATTCAAACAACAAACAGCCACCGTCACTCATCTGGGAAAAAACTGCCAGTGAAGTAACACCCACCCTCTGGTAAACCCCTCTGATCTGAGGTAGACACTGCTTCTCCCTAGGACATGTTACACTGTTCCCAGGCCTGCACCCCCAAAGTCAGGCTGCACCCAGCTGGTACCCCAGCTATTCTATGAACCTCAATTATGCTGCACCGATGACATGGAAGTTTTAATCCCATGCAAACGTCTTAAAGTGTATTTTGAAGAGATATGCCCCACTAAGTTTGGTCCTCAGGTCAGGCAATTAAATACAGAGCCTTCAGTCTCTTTACTGTCAGTTCAAAGTTTTGGAGCCATTAGTGGCTTTTGGAGCCATCAGTTTTTGTGATTACACCAGGAGAGATCCACATCATAAACCAACAGAGCTGAGCAGCCGCTTCTGTTGGCTGTATACACAAAGCAACAGAGAACTAGACAGCCATTGAGATAATAGGGAAGATTTGTTTTTAAATTCTGTTGCAAAGTTTTATTACGAAAGACTCAACAACACCAAGATATTTTTCCTTTATACTCAAGGTGGCTGTAGGTCTCTTCTCCCAGGTAATAAGCAATAGAACAACAGAAAAGTTGCACCAGGGGTAGTTTAGATTGGACATTAGCAAAAATGTCTTTACTGAAAGGGTTGTCAAGCACTGGCACAGGCTGGACAGGGAAGTGGTGGAATCCCCACCCCTGGAGGTATTTAAAGCCATGTCGATGAGGCACTAACAGACATGGTTTAGTGGTGGACTTAGCAGTGCTGGGTTAACATTTAAACTCCATCTCAGAGGACTTTTCCAACCTAAAGAAGTGGATCACTCCATACCAGCCAGGAGGACAGTGCCCTCTAGCGCTGACTTGAAACACTGAATTAATACTCAGGATCTTCGTTCTAATTAGCTATTTCTCAGCTGCAGTTCCTTCATTGCATGAAACACAACAGAAACTCTCTCTGCAAAGGAAAATGTATCCCAGCCACTGAACACTGCAACAACGTGACCAAGGCTGTCATCTCCAGAGTGAAAAAGCACCAGTGAAAAAGCAATAGCTTGTCTACTGTCGCAGTGAAGATACCAAGTAAGTAGCTGGTCTAGAGATACTTCTTGAAAAAACTACCTAAAAACATCCTCCCCCAGAGTGCATTATTATAATAAGCAGCACAAACTATCCAAATGTCCATCGGCTCCATTCTGATTCAGAAACATTATGAACAAAATAGGGTTCAGAAAATAGGTTAACACAGGTTAAATGACATGGCAACAACCAACCAGAACAGAAAAGCAGTTCTCACCAAGAAATGGCAAGGTGAGAAATGATTCCAAATTACTCTCTCAACCTGACCACTAAACCGCCACACTCGATGGCTGTCCTGGGGGTTTCTGCAGTCATACAGCACTGCTGATCTAGGAGATAAAGGGACAGGAAATAAAATAAAAAAAAAAAAATCAGGGCAGAACACTTCATTACATAGTTTGCTTTCTCACTGACATCTACAGATGCTCCATGTAAACTATAATTAAAAAATTAAATGGAAACAACTTCACTACTTAGTCTTCTAATTCAGTAACAGATTAAAATCTTGCAGATAAGCATAAGATTTTTCCATGTGCTTCGAAGTTTCATCTTGGTTACCAACAGCCTCTCTACAGAAACTAAGCAGAGCTTGAATTTACTCAATACATAAGATACTCATCACATAGCAGACCATAATTATGCAAATATATCACTTAATTACGAACAGACTTCAGTAAACTCAAGTAATGATGCATTAATTAGGAAATCATTTTGTCATACATATGCATACATTTTCAAATATGCTTAATAAAAAAGTAATCTCTAAAAATCCAACAATCTTAACAAATAGTTGGAGAAACAGTACTCCAGAAAGGAGAAAGAGTGGATGGCAGTCAATGGGTCCTCTGGGATTCTTTACAGGCACATGCTCAGCTGAGTGGCTGCAGAATCTGTCCCAACTCAAAAAGCTCCTGGGTGCAAATGCAAGGGAGGAGTGGTCATGTCAGTCCAGCATCATCTCACCACTATCAATATCCTCAGTGTAACCCACTCCCACTCTATCATATAATTAAAGAAGTGTGATGTAGGTTTCCCAGGTCTTTTAAAGGCACTTGACACAACAGTTTCTTTAAGTCTGATTTCCAGGTTATGAAGGCATTGCCCAATGCTCACTGAATTGCCTGTGGTCCTGCAAGGCTTTGTAGGAAAAATCCACAAGGGCACTCTCAGTTTCTGGATAACACAGTAGTTTAGAGGTGTCCATGTATCAAAGGGGCAGCTAAAAAGGGATCAGCAGCTAGTCACTGCTTGGACTTAATGCTTCCTTTTATCAAAGTCGAGAGGGAAAAGACAGAAGCAGCTTCCTAACAGCAAAAGGTCCTCCTCCAATACTTCAGCAGATGCAGCAAGAACAAATAGAAGCCAGAGAACTTAAAGGCTTGGCTAAAGATTGGCAAGTCTATAAATTATTTTAACATAAGGACAAAGTCTTAAAAGCAGAATAAAAACCTCAAAGTAGGAAAATCATGGTGATATAATAAAATTTGAAAGTTACTCCATTGAGATGGGAGAACAGAGAGGGAGTTTTTTGGCTGGCAGGACTGACAAGAACTGGCAGCCACAGAGTAGACCAAGTGTGCAGACACAAACCATTTCCCAGCATCTCCAGGCTGCAATCACAGGAGACAGCCCATTACTCTTAGGCTGTGCCTACAGAGGCTGGAAGGAGAGAACTGGGATTTTAAAGTCTCTCGTGCCTCCACCCTGGCCTTACTGGCTGGCAACACTTGGGCAAATTTTCACAGGAATAAACAGCGACACGTTCCCAATGAAGAAAATGCCATAAGGCCAAATTAAGAAATAAATTTGGTTTGGAGCAGGCACAGAAAATGTCAGTCCAGATGGTTAAAGCATTTGCTACCCCTGAAAAAGAGGTAAGGAAAACTACATCCTGGCCATATGCAAACCTGGCTTCCTTGCTGGAAAAAATAACATTACTCAAATTGGCAGAGTTATAAAAAAAATGAAAGAAAACACAAGACTTAAATGAATATGAATACCCTCCCCAGGTGCAACATGTGAAAACATGATCCTGACATACTTATCAAACGATCCAGAAACGAGGGTCTGAGTTTCAAACGGATGAAACTGCAATGTCTGGACCTAGATAATGGAAGATTTTATGTAACACATAAAATACAGGAACTTTCTTGGAACAAAGCACAACCATCCCAACCCCAAGCTAGCACACAGCCCTCCCCAAAAAACCCTCCCATTAAGCTTGCTGATACTCAGATTGCTCAACATCAGTGCAAGACACGTGCATTATTTCAAACACCCCCACCTGGTGAAAACAAGATGTTGTCCAATATAATCTGACTGAACAGAACCCCATACCCCCTTTCTGCCCTAGATATTAAAAAAAAAAAAAAAGCTGGAGGTAAAAGAATATCTGGTATCTGCTTCCAGTTTGGGGAAAAAATGCAGATGTTAACAAAAAATGAAAATCAGGAGTTTGTCAAGGGCAGTGACTTTGTTAGCAGCAAAATAAGGTTACAGCTATTAATAACTAACTTTTACATTTTAATTACTATGAGATTAATTCATTTCTGAAGTACCCATCACTACGGTATTTTAGTATCATTTATTTTAAACCTTTTCACCTAGAACAAACTGTAACTGACACTCATTGTTCCCTTAAGAGAGTTATAGTTTGACCTATGTTCAGACATCTATTTTTGTAGCTTATACCAGCACTATTATATTCCCCACCATTAGGGCCAATACACAAAAGGTATTTTAGAAACTGTTACAAAGCTTTTTTAACTTGTTTAAAGAAAAGTTAAATAACATTTTAAAAAGCAAATACAGTGCTGTTTGAAAAAGCGACTAATTAATAAACTAAAACAATTCTGCACAGATGTCAGAAAATTAGAGGATTGTTGTTCTGAGGGTTCACTACCAAGCAGCAAATGAAAAACTGCAGTTAACATTTTTCTCTGTATTCTACAGTGGAAGAAACACAGTAATTATTCCATACCTTGTCTGTATGCAATGTCAGGCTGGCTGCTGGCTTACCCACAGCCATGTCCCACAAAATCACTGTGTTGTCAGCAGAGGCACTTGCTAAAACATTCCTAATAATGGAACAAAAATTAGTTTTAAAATTCTTTCTACAGATACAAAGAAATAATGGTCAAAAATCCAAAATACACACAGTGCTCAATTCTGAGAACAAGTACACTGTGGTCTATAGATGATTCCTCTCAAGCCTGAGGGATAACTCCCTAAAGGCAATTCTAAGTTTTAAGTAAAGATTATAAATAGGCTATATTACATTACATTATAAAACACTTATAACAATGACAGCTCTGCTTCTATTTCCCCTGACATTACTTACAATACCATTTACTCAAAGATTTCTCAAACAAAACAAAGTAATAAAGGTGTTGAAGCACATTCTTTCCTTTGACATTGAATAGTATTTTTAAACACTACCTATGCTACTTTGTTCTGTTTGCATATTCATGCAGCCAAGAACCTGACAAACCTGTTTGTGAAATATTTTGCTCTTTAATATCTGTTTATATTCCTACTGAAGACACAACACTATATCCTTTGTAGACTGTTGAATATAACCACTAAAATTTCAGTTAGTTTACAGACCCCATAATTCAACTTGAATTTGACCAACTGTGTTAACAGCAATAAAAACAGCTTATAAGTTTTATCAGAAAAAACAAATCAAAACATCCCTAAATGCCAGTCAAGCACACACTACATTTCCTATAACTGCTTCATTGCTCTTAAAATCACATTTATTACCTCAATATGTTGTTTCTGATTGAAACTGTTCCCTGTCCCCTTTTTATATTAAGTGTTTCTGACTGAAAGAGTTAACATTCTCCTGGAAATGCTGTTTTCCCAAGCAATGTTACAAAGGAAAGTTAAGAAAATGCATAGTGAAGGCTGTAAGAACATTTTACAGTAACACCACTATGACCCACAGGCAGAAAGTTATTTGTGGAGAGTTGTCACAACATGCCTTGCTTAAAACAAAGAAATGACAATAAAACATTTTATATACAAGCTGCTCCAAGGAGTTCCTTGTTTTCTCCATAAGCTGCCCACTTCAGGGCTGGTTTCATTTCCTGAAATACCTACCAGTATCAATGAATTTGTAACTCAGCACATTACAGAATTATGCATTTCAAACTTAACTACTGAAGCCATAATTTTTTTTCATCCTTGTCTGCATTATCACCAGACTATTCCTAGGTACACGAAAGCTCCTCTTTTGTAAGAGTGATGGACTGATCACTGTCACACTGTGCATATGTGTCTAATTTAAGAACACTGTACATTAAGAGTGCAATTTATATACATTTATTGAGGTCTGTGTGGGTGTTTTCTTCATCAGTATCTAGATAAGAACACAGTACAAGGGAAGGCTCACACCTGCTCATCAGAATATTCAGAGTTGTCTGT
The DNA here is from genome assembly GCF_000277835.1 of Geospiza fortis. Lineage (NCBI taxonomy): Eukaryota > Metazoa > Chordata > Aves > Passeriformes > Thraupidae > Geospiza > Geospiza fortis. The sequence continues at coordinate 941,592 of NW_005054334.1, read as the reverse complement.
GTACATGTTCAATGGCAGAGGCATTTATGACAGAAGAAAAAAAAATCAGCCTGTGTCTAATTGAAGCAGTTTCAAGACCCCTGCTGAGGATCCTCTGACAGATGAACTGTTAACAACAACCTAAGTAATAAAAAACCAGCAGCATCTTTACTTCAGTCGGCACATTGTCCTTGACCTCTGCCCCAGGATGGGCCCGTTTTGTGTTGCTTCTATAGCAGCACTTCATTTCTAGTTAACTCAGGCAATTTTCTCTGCCTAGAGGCCAGAGGCATTTCTGTAACTGAGCTATTAGGGCTTTTACACTCTCTTTCCTGTTCACAGTTCTGGGGCAAAAGCCAGAAGGAAAAAAAAACCAAAACAGAATAGCAAGGACTTTCTTCTATAAATCTACTTGTCTCTGTTGAAATGGTAGTTTAGGCCACTGGCAGACCAGCATAGCTCAGGGCAGCCCTTCTGCTTCTCCAGCTTGAACAAGTGAAATGTAGACAATTTATCAAATGGCTCACACCCACCTTTGCCCTGCCCTCATCTGGACAACCTGCAAATCAAAAATGACCTGCAGCAATATACAAGTATTAAAAAAAACATAAATCAAGAACTCTAGTTAAAAAAAAAACTTTAAAAAGGAGTGTATTTTTAAGAATGCATTCATTTCAGCAGTCCTTTCAAGTTTTTTGATTTTGTGTGAAAACTGTTCGCCTAATTGAGACTGCAATTTTCTAACACCCATTGTTATTCAAGTATTCTTTTACCTGCTTTGTTTATTCCATGAAAGATCAAGCACAGCATCAGTATGTCCTTCAGTCCCTTCTGAAGATAAACTCTGTGTACACACACAACATAAACAGACTTTTGAAAATTACAGCTTCAGTGCAAATCAAGCATTACTCCACATTAGGATGAATTCCCTAAAGCCTTCACAAACAGCTTCATATTAAATTACTCTCACTTGCTGCAACACAGCTTTTGAGAGAACTCTCTCTGCACCACCTGCACCCTGCCTCCTACCCCAGATCGCAGATTGCTCCAGCTGCTGGGTTTACAGAACTGGTTATTCCCTCCAGGCTAGTAAAAGAAATCTCATTATTTCCAGCTAATGTGCAACTTGTTCAGCTTCTTTCTAAACTCTCCTGGCAGTTGCCTCTCTCTCCTCCCAATTAACTGAGCTTGGGGCCTTGCAACTGCCAGTTCCTGCAACTTCCAATTTTAAATAGTTAAGATTCAAAGTTTACTGGGACACCACCCCACCCCTGTTCTGCTCTTAATTCCAGGCTTTAGTTATTTAGAGAACAATTAGCATTTTAAATATTGTAGGGAGGAAAAAAGAAGGCATTATCCCTGCAATAAATTTCCTCCATCCAACCAGGTAAACCTTTTTGCAACACTTACTTTCTTTCCTTTCTTTTTCTTCTTTTTCTCTCTCTTGCCTCCAAGAGAAAAGACTGGTTCCAAGGATTCCACTACATCAAGGTCCCAAATGTCAATGACTGGGGTCATGTTACCCACTGCAACGTAATTTCCTACAAACAAAAAACCAAATGCAACCACATTTATTTAGTTATGAAACAGTCTGTTTGGCAATCCAGCTGATCCTTATTTCTTTGGTTAAGTAAAATTTATGTGCCACAATCTTCTATTTGAATGCATTTATGTTTAAAACTGGCAAGGAGCTATTTAAAGATATCAGCTGACAGCAGATGTTGCCAGAAAAAAATTTACTTGCTCTCCTTCCCCTTCAGTACAAGTAACTGTTTAAACAAGCTGTATAAAGTTGCATGTTTTGTTTGTTTTTGAAAGGAAAAAAAACAAACAAAACTAAACCACATCCCTGTACTATGGAAGAAAAAATATGAGAAACACAGGAAAATGTTACTAAATACATAAATATATAAAATATATGTAAATTTTGCTGTGGCTTACATTTAATTAACTGCACTGGACATAAAGAAATTTAACAAAAGCAACCTTTTGTTTGCAAACAGAAAATAAAGCAGATTTTAGAGATTGCTCAGGTCTGCTGACAATAACTTAATTGTTTGCAATAAAATCAATATTTTTTAAAAGCATTTGTTACAGCAGCATTACTGAGATGACTGTATCACCAAGCAAAAATACCTGATATTAACATCTTGGTTATCTCAAGTCATTATTATCTTGACATTAACATTGATTTTATTTCTTTGTACTGCAGGAAGAATTTATTTAGTGACAACATTACACTTACACGCTTGTCAAGCAAAAATTCTTTAACTGGACACTGAGAGTATCCTTTGTAATTTACCTGTTGATTCATCTGGACTAGGATCAAAATTCAACCACTCCAGACTCAGAGGGTAAGCAGGCAAGATAATGTCATGATGGACATAAAATGAGTCCTCTTCATGATTATAAACTGAAAAATAATTAAAGTTATGCAAGATATCAGTGAAGAAGGAAAGCAAAAAACTATGAGCAGGTCACTTCTACAAAAGGCAGTTGTGGAAAAAACAAAATTCTCAAGGAGATTTAGAAGGAAAATTCACAGTCTTCAGAGTTTTACTGTAGAGGTTAGACCCTCTACAAATGTTGTACCTCACAGAATTACACAAAATAAACATTCTTCTGTACTTTAGATAAAGGTGTGACAAGTTCAGTCAAGGTTCAATACTTTTACTTTGTTTGTAAGATCTCTTCATAATATGTGCTCCATATCCAGCACTTTCTGCATCAGGATACATTCATTTTACAGGATTAGCAATCAAAAAAAAATTATTCCAGATGAAGTTGAAAGGGAAATCAAGGTAAAAAGACAAACTAGAGGAAGGTGAAGAGTCAGAAGTTACCTTTAGCAGATGGTAACTGAGATACAGGAAAAGTTTTGGTAAAGCAGCCATTTACTAAATACAAATTCACTGTAGCCAGCTATTTTTCTCATTATAATAAAATAACTTACCAATTGGACAGCAGAGAAAACCCATTAATTATTTTAATAACATCCTATCACGCACACAAAATCACAGTGCATATGACAGATGTTCAGATACTAACTGAAGTCTCCAGTTAACTAAGTTATCTTAGTAGTCAACTAAGACAAGGTTACCCAATTTTAGAAACTGCAGAAGCCTTTGCTATTGTTCTGTAAGTTTATATTGGGTATAAACTTACAGTTAATAAAATTTGTAAACATCTCCAGACATAGAAAATGCCACATGCTGGTATCTGAAGAGATGCTTTCACACATTTTGGTCTTGTTGGCTGCTTACAGTGAAATACTTTGCCTACAGAAACACAGACCACAGCACAAGTGGCCAGAAACATTCCCAAAAAGAACCACAGTAAGCAAAGATGATAATGTCAGCACGTTCAGTAGTATTTATTGGCTGCAACAGAAAAATTTTTACACAGCAGAAGTAAACCTATTTCTAGAACAAGCAGTATTCAGGCCCTATTAGGGATTATCTCTCCTAGACCATGATGATAAAGGTGCTGGTTCTTCTAATCCCAGCAGTGAAAAGCCCACTTAAAGAAGCAAGGAGAGGAGAAAGCTAAATAAAAAAAAATAAACAACAACAACAACCAAAAAAGAAAAAAAAAACACCAAAACAAACCACTAGAGGATGCTTGCAGGATATGGAAAGTAAGACTGGAATGAAGAGCATATGTTCAGAGAATAAAAATGCCATCGTATTTCCTAAAAGTTTTAAGAAATGAAATAAGGAAATTTCTTGCTATACAGCCTGAAAGAAGCAAGCTATTCTTTAAATAACAATAACTACATAGGAAATACTCTAGTCCTGAAAAGTAGCTAAAGCACCATGATACAGACAAGGACAAAACACAAGGCAGAGGCGGAGAAAAATCCTTCTCAAAACCAACCCACTCCCTTTTCAACACAGCCACACGGCACATGCTAGGCAAGACATTTCCTATGTTCACTATTTTACTCACCATGGACCTCCAAACTACAGCAGTCTTTATCAACTCTGCCACAAAGGACAAGATTGTCATTGGGTTTAATCAAAAAGTCCTCCTGTTCATATTGCTCCTAAACAGCAAAAAGAGAAGACGAGGTGTGTTGAGCAAAGCACACAAAAGCATGAAACTACACATGTTCAAAAGCTGGAATCAGTAATTTTGAACCCCAGCTGAAAATACTCAAAAATCACACCAATGCCCACACATCTAAAACCATGTTATGGCGCTGAACAGAGAAAAGCAAGAACCAGACCCAATTCTTGGGAGAGTGAATAGTCCTTAAATTAGATTGAAGGACTTTATGTGAACATAGGTGGGTTTGTAGAGGTGTTTAATTATCAAATATAATTAAACAATATATATTATCAATATACACATATTTCAAGGCTATCCTGATGAAGCTGATTGCTGAAAAGAAAATCATCAGGAGTCCACAAACAAAGGTGATTTCCCTTGTGCTCCTGTGCCTTGACCACTTATATAATATAACAGCATTTTACCCAATAAGAATGCTGCAGCTGCTTCTCACATCCACGAAATACTTCCACTGTCTACTTCCTGGAAAATATTTCCCAAGAAGTACTGCCAACAGCACTACCAGGCATTCAGCTGTACCAGAACAGATGTAACCTCTTATCTGATTTTCATTGTTACTGAGGAATGGAAGGAACTTGGGAATTTTTGTTGTGAAAAATTAAGAACTGTACAGAAGTCAACAATCTTACACAGAGTACCATCCTTCCCATCTTCAACACATACAATTCTTTGTGGACTTCTCATTGTAAGCTTTTGTTTTGTTTTTTTAATTCACTTCAAGCATACTTCAATATTTGAATTCTATCAAGTCCTGCAATTCTTTGAATTCACTTAAGGTCACGCAATACATAGTCTTCAACAGTTCCAGTAGTAAATATCAAATGACAACAGAAAATGCACATTGAAGAACTTTCAGAATTTGGGCAAGGAACTTGAGCATAGGAAGAAAAGCTTGCTCTTCTTTTGAGAAAAAAGGTGTTCATTTTCTGTATGTCTACAAACCCAGCTTCTACAAAGATGTTCCCCATCTGACTGGAAACTAACACAGCCAGAAGCAGCCAATGACACAGTACTATTTAGATAGATAGATAGATAGATAGATAGATAGATAGATAGATAGATAGATAGATAGATAGATAGATAGATATACATACGTATGTACATACACACACACACACACATATCTATACACAGAACACTGATATATTAGACGCCTTGCCTGACTCCAGAGTCCACCTCGGCCTGATTCCTTACACAAACTGGTGGAAGGTGCAAGAGTCTTGTAATCTGCGAAATTTTCTAATTTTGGCCACTAGCTGCCTGAGACTTGTTATTTTCTATGACCCACTAGGCAGGTGAAAAACCACTCCATGTACAGAAGTGCATGGTTTAAGTAAGGAGCCAGTTCACCTTAACCTCCCACTTAAATGCAAAAGGCACAGAAAGAAGGGACTGCACAAAGCAACCTTAAAATAAAAGAGCACCATCCAACCAAAACTCTGGCACACCTTTGAAAAAGGACTGCAAGCATTTAAACATCCCAAGGCAGAGTGGAAAATTTAAGTGATTTTAAAGTTTGTGCAGTTTAAGATAATTAAAACTTTTAAAGTACTCACAGTGGTTTTTAGAGTGATGTAAGGATCGTTTTCATTGCTCCCATATACTGCCAGAGCAGCCAAAGAGTCTCCAAGTTTTAAATCACCTAGATGGGAATTTCAGAACACTTTTTATACATGTCTGTAATGGGCAAAGTTAGAAACTCCTGTACCAATACCTGTATTACCTATACAGCAAAATATCAGGAGTGGGCTACATGAACTTCCAGGTTTCAAACATAAGCATCTTGGTAAAATAAACTGCTTAGTGCTTTCAGGGACTTCTGCTGCTCTGCTCCAGCACTACAGCAGCCAGAGTGACCTTTCCAACATGCACTTGATCTTAGTGTCATCAAGGGGGACACTGAACTGTTTCCCTCAATAAATGACTTCCCAAGATGGGACAAGCAAATCACTAAAACTGTGAATTTCTGAAACTTAACACAGTGTAGCCTTAGGATATTAAAGCGTTCAGTACAACAAGAAGTGGAAAGGTTCTTCACTTACACTGCACATCTGACACACAAATTTTTCTTACCCGTGTATTCCTCTGCATCATAATTGTCCAAATCATATTCATCCAGTTCATGATCAGACAGCTCTTCATTGTTTTGGGAAGACTTAGTGCTGCTGCCAGGCACGGGTGCATTTGTGTCACCTGCTGTCTGGCCCTCATCACTGCCACCAGCATCATCCCTGTGGAAAGATCACAGCCCTGAGAAACTGTGGCAGACACAAAGAACACTTCCAGGGGGCTGCTGGTGAGATTTCAGCACGCAGTCCCAGCTGCTCACATGGCTTTCAAGTCTTTATGCCAATAATTTCGAAATCCATTCACTCCTTCTAGAGCCTTTCCTAAAGTACAAGGCATCTGTAACTCTCAGGCTTTCAGAGGAAGTTTTCATGACAAAACATGGCATATATTTTCCTCAACAAGGTAAACTGTGTATGCAAGTCCCTTTCTCTTACATGTTTTTTGTGGATACAAAGCTCTCCACTTCTGTGTATTCCTTCCTTTCTTTTCCCCACTCAGAGGCATGGTCATGTGTGAGAATTCCCACATTTCTTCAAGCTTTTTAAGACCTAATTTCCTCATACTTCCAATACTTAAGCAAAGTAAAAATAACATAGATTAACATTCATTAGGTAAGGTCACACTGTGGATTCTTCTTATGGGGTAAACCATGCAACATCTAGAAAAATCATAAGTTTGTGGCATCAATTCTACATGCAAGGAATTCAGGAGAAGGAAATGCACACTAAGACTGTTTGAGAAGATATCAAACACCCAAGATGTCCCAATGGAGCATGTTCCAAAGAAACTCACCCCTGCTCAACATACTGTATTTCTGTCCTGCACACAAAATTCCCAAGCAACAATGAGCCAAGGCGGTTCTCAGATACAGCTTCTAAATTAAATATCAGAAACCTAATTTTCCTAATTTGTTCAGTAAAATAAACACCTCACATTAGCAACACAGCTAGAGACGAATAACAAGGCAATTAAATAAAATAACTAAATCCAAGTGTGATTTGTGATCTTTGGACAGGGAAAAAGTGAGGTGTTGCAACAAATTCTGCAAAGTACAACAAATTATAAATAGACCAGTTGTTTCAGATGGTCCATCCTGAAGCTTTATAGCATGCATAAAAAACAGCACCTCAAATCTTTCCATGCTTTTGAAATCGCAAGAGAAGGGAAATCACTCAGAAAACCAAAAGCTTACACATAGAAAGGAGGAACAAATAACTCCACAGAAAACAGAAACATTAAGCAGTTAAGAAATTAACACAATGTGAGAATCTTCCAAATGTTTAAGATTATTTTGGAACCATTAAATAACCAAAACCAGAAAAAACAGAATAAAATACATCCTGGGACAATACACTCTGTAGTGTATCAGTAGTGTCACTGATACATCCAACAGAAACACGGTGGACAATATTCATCAAACTATAAAAACTTTTTCTGCTACCTGTTGCATCTGTTCAACCACACACACTGTGGCACAACCACACACCCCACACAGCTGAAACACTCAGAAGCCTAAATCTATGAACAGATCTAACAGAAAATGGAATGAGACCTCAATCCCCCATTCTTTCTAGACAAAAGAAAGACATTTCTTTCTTGTCTTCTACTGTGTCTCCTAAATACGTCACTTCTTGCATTAGTTTTGTAAATACATCTTTCTTAGAAGCAGAGTGACAATACTTAACACAACTACATAACGAAGGGCTCTCAGTGCTGAGGGGAGAGCTGTGATGCCTCCAGTTTCACTGTGCAACATAAACACACCCCTGAGTGATGTTTTGCTTTTTTTACCAAAGCACGAATGCCCCGTCACTCTGATCTCCACTGTGCCCTCTCTGCCTAGACTGTCCTGTCCCACCCTCGGCATCCTTTTTCCCGGTCAGTTTGGGACTCCCGTCTCGGTTTGCCACACGTCCAAAGCAGCCACAGTTACAAACCCAGCGCCTTAATTCT